>NW_027326474.1:0-266324 GCF_048164855.1 Canis lupus baileyi
ATGTTTCCAGCAGCAATGTCCACAATAGCCAAACTGTGGAAGGAGCCTCGGTTTCCATCGAAAGATGAATGGCTAAAGAAGATAGATGAGGTTCACGTACACAATGGAATATTACTCAGGCATTAGAAACGACAGATACCCAGCATTTGCTTCCACGTGGATGGAAGTGGAGGGTATTACGCTGAGTGAAGTGAGTCAATCGGAGAAGGACAAACAGTGTATGTTCTCATTCGTTTGGGGAATATAAATAATAGTGAAAGGGATTCTAAGGGAAGGGAGGAGAAATGTGTGGGAAATATCAGAACGGGAGACAGAACGTAAAGACTCCTAACTCTGGGAAACGAACAAGGGGTGGTGGAAGGGGAGGAGGGCGGGGGTGGGGTGAGTGGGTGACGGGCACTGACAGGGACACTTCACGGGATGAGCACTGGCATGTGTTATTCTGTATGTTGGTAAATGGAACACCAATAAATAAATAAATTTATTATTAAAAAAATAAATAATAAAATGATAAACATAGTAGGAAGAGCTATACGCCAATAAGTTAGGCAATCTAGAGGAAGCGGACGCATTCCTGGAAGGCCACAGACTACCAAAATTGGAAAGGGGAAGAAATAGAAAACCCGAACGGGCCGAAAACCAGGGAGGAATTTGAAGCAGTCATCAGAAACCTCCCAAGACACGCAAGTCCAGGGCCAGATGGCTTCCCAGGGGAATTCTATCAAACCTTTAAAGAAGAAACCATACCTATTCTACTACATCTGTTTCGAAAGACAGGAAGAGATGGAGTACTTCCAAATTCGTTCTTGAGGCCAGCATCACTTTATTTCTAAAACCAGACCAAGACCCCACCGAAAAGGAGAATTAGAGACCAATATCCCTGATGAACATGGATGCAAAAGTTCTCAACAAGACACTGGCCAATAGGATCCAACAGTACATTAAGAAAACTAACTGTTCACCATGAGCAAATAGGATTCATCCCTGGGACACAAGGCTGGTTCAACACGAAAAAAAAAAATATATATATGTATATATATATACATATATATATATAAAATAAAAAATCAATGTGATTCATCATATCAGCAACAGACGAAACAAGAACCGCATGATCCTCTCGTTAGACGCAGAGAAAGCATTTAAGAAAACACAGCATCCATTCATGATAAAACTCTTCAGAGTGTAGGGATAGAGGGATCATTCCACAACATCTTCAAAGCCTGGTACGAAAAGCCCACAGCAAATATTCTCAATGCGGAAGCACTGGGAGCCTTTCCCCTAAGATCAGGAACAAGACAGGGAGGTCCACACTCACCACTGCTATTCCACAAGAGTCCTGGAAGTTCTAGCCTCAGCAATCAGACGTCGAAGAGACCTTGAAGGCCATCAAATTGGCAAAGAAGCAGTCAAACTCTCCCTCTTCGCCGAATGACATGACAGTCTACGCAGAAAACGCAGAAGCATCCACCCCAAGATTGCTAGAACTCATACGGCAGTTTGGTAGCATGGCAGGATACAAGGTCAATGCCAGAAATCAGTGGCATTTCCATACACTGACAATGAGACTGAAGAAAGGGAAATTAAGGCGCCAATCCCATTGACAACTGCACCCAGAAGCGTAAGATACCTAGGAATAAACCTAACCGAAGAGGCAAAGGAGCTATACCCTAAAAGCTATAGAGCACTTCTGAGAGCTATCGAGGAAGACACAAAGAGATGGAAACGTATTCCATGCTCATGGATTGGCAGAATTAACCTTTTGAAAGTGTCCATGTTACCCAGGGCCATTTACACGTTTAATGCGCTCCCTATCAAAATACCATGGACTCCCTTGAGAGAGTTAGAACAAGTTATTTTAAGATGTGTATGGAATCAGAAAAGACCGCGAATAGCCAGGGGAATTTTAGAAAAGAAAACCATATCTGGGGGAATCACCACAATGCCAGATTTCAGGTGGTACTACAAAGCTGCGGTCATCGAGACAGTGTGGTACTGGCACAAAAACAGACACATGGATCAGTGGAACACAATAGAGAACCCAGAAGTGGCCCCTGAACTTCATGGTCACCTAATATTCGATAAAGGAGGAAAGACTATCCACTGGAAGCAACACAGTCTCTTCAGGAAATGGTGGCCTGGAAAATTGCACATCCACACGCAGAAGAATGAATGAAACTAGACCACTCTCTTCTTGCACCATACACATTTCGAGATAACTCAAAATGGATGAAAGATCTAAATGGGAGACAAGGGTCCATCAAAATCCCAGAGGAGAACACAGGCAACAAACGCCTTTTTGGAAATCGGCCACAGTAACTTCTTGCCAAGATACATCCATGAAGGCCAAAGAAACAAAAGCAAAAAGGAACTATTGGGACTTCATCAAGACAAGAAGCTTTCGCACAGCAAAGGATACCATCAACAAAACTAAAAGACAACCTACACAGTGGGAGAAGATATTTGCAAATGACGTATCAGATAAAGGGCTAGTTTCCAGGATCTACGAAGAACTTCTTAAACTCGACACCAGAGAAACAAATAATCCGATCATGAAATGGGCAAAAGACGTGAAGAGAGATCTCACAGAGGAAGTCATACGCATGGCCAACATGCACATGAGAAAATGCTCTGCATCACTTGCCATCAGGGAAATACAAATCAAAACCTCAATGACATACCACCTCACACCAGTGAGAATGTGGAAAATAAACAAGGCAGGAGACCACAAATGTTGGAGAGGATGCGGAGAAAAGGGAACCCTCTTACCCTGTTGGTGGGAATGTGAACTGGTGCAGCCACTCTGGAAAACTGTGTGGAGGATCCTAGAAGAGTTACAGATAGACCTGGTCTACGACCCAGCAATTGCACTGCTGGGGATTGACCCCAGAGTTTCAGATGCATTGAAACGGCGGGACACCTGCACCCCGATGTTTCCAGCAGCAATGTCCACAATAGCCAAACTGTGGAAGGAGCCTCGGTTTCCATCGAAAGATGAATGGCTAAAGAAGATAGATGAGGTTCACGTACACAATGGAATATTACTCAGGCATTAGAAACGACAGATACCCAGCATTTGCTTCCACGTGGATGGAAGTGGAGGGTATTACGCTGAGTGAAGTGAGTCAATCGGAGAAGGACAAACAGTGTATGTTCTCATTCGTTTGGGGAATATAAATAATAGTGAAAGGGATTCTAAGGGAAGGGAGGAGAAATGTGTGGGAAATATCAGAACGGGAGACAGAACGTAAAGACTCCTAACTCTGGGAAACGAACAAGGGGTGGTGGAAGGGGAGGAGGGCGGGGGTGGGGTGAGTGGGTGACGGGCACTGACAGGGACACTTCACGGGATGAGCACTGGCATGTGTTATTCTGTATGTTGGTAAATGGAACACCAATAAATAAATAAATTTATTATTAAAAAAATAAATAATAAAATGATAAACATAGTAGGAAGAGCTATACGCCAATAAGTTAGGCAATCTAGAGGAAGCGGACGCATTCCTGGAAGGCCACAGACTACCAAAATTGGAAAGGGGAAGAAATAGAAAACCCGAACGGGCCGAAAACCAGGGAGGAATTTGAAGCAGTCATCAGAAACCTCCCAAGACACGCAAGTCCAGGGCCAGATGGCTTCCCAGGGGAATTCTATCAAACCTTTAAAGAAGAAACCATACCTATTCTACTACATCTGTTTCGAAAGACAGGAAGAGATGGAGTACTTCCAAATTCGTTCTTGAGGCCAGCATCACTTTATTTCTAAAACCAGACCAAGACCCCACCGAAAAGGAGAATTAGAGACCAATATCCCTGATGAACATGGATGCAAAAGTTCTCAACAAGACACTGGCCAATAGGATCCAACAGTACATTAAGAAAACTAACTGTTCACCATGAGCAAATAGGATTCATCCCTGGGACACAAGGCTGGTTCAACACGAAAAAAAAAAATATATATATGTATATATATATACATATATATATATAAAATAAAAAATCAATGTGATTCATCATATCAGCAACAGACGAAACAAGAACCGCATGATCCTCTCGTTAGACGCAGAGAAAGCATTTAAGAAAACACAGCATCCATTCATGATAAAACTCTTCAGAGTGTAGGGATAGAGGGATCATTCCACAACATCTTCAAAGCCTGGTACGAAAAGCCCACAGCAAATATTCTCAATGCGGAAGCACTGGGAGCCTTTCCCCTAAGATCAGGAACAAGACAGGGAGGTCCACACTCACCACTGCTATTCCACAAGAGTCCTGGAAGTTCTAGCCTCAGCAATCAGACGTCGAAGAGACCTTGAAGGCCATCAAATTGGCAAAGAAGCAGTCAAACTCTCCCTCTTCGCCGAATGACATGACAGTCTACGCAGAAAACGCAGAAGCATCCACCCCAAGATTGCTAGAACTCATACGGCAGTTTGGTAGCATGGCAGGATACAAGGTCAATGCCAGAAATCAGTGGCATTTCCATACACTGACAATGAGACTGAAGAAAGGGAAATTAAGGCGCCAATCCCATTGACAACTGCACCCAGAAGCGTAAGATACCTAGGAATAAACCTAACCGAAGAGGCAAAGGAGCTATACCCTAAAAGCTATAGAGCACTTCTGAGAGCTATCGAGGAAGACACAAAGAGATGGAAACGTATTCCATGCTCATGGATTGGCAGAATTAACCTTTTGAAAGTGTCCATGTTACCCAGGGCCATTTACACGTTTAATGCGCTCCCTATCAAAATACCATGGACTCCCTTGAGAGAGTTAGAACAAGTTATTTTAAGATGTGTATGGAATCAGAAAAGACCGCGAATAGCCAGGGGAATTTTAGAAAAGAAAACCATATCTGGGGGAATCACCACAATGCCAGATTTCAGGTGGTACTACAAAGCTGCGGTCATCGAGACAGTGTGGTACTGGCACAAAAACAGACACATGGATCAGTGGAACACAATAGAGAACCCAGAAGTGGCCCCTGAACTTCATGGTCACCTAATATTCGATAAAGGAGGAAAGACTATCCACTGGAAGCAACACAGTCTCTTCAGGAAATGGTGGCCTGGAAAATTGCACATCCACACGCAGAAGAATGAATGAAACTAGACCACTCTCTTCTTGCACCATACACATTTCGAGATAACTCAAAATGGATGAAAGATCTAAATGGGAGACAAGGGTCCATCAAAATCCCAGAGGAGAACACAGGCAACAAACGCCTTTTTGGAAATCGGCCACAGTAACTTCTTGCCAAGATACATCCATGAAGGCCAAAGAAACAAAAGCAAAAAGGAACTATTGGGACTTCATCAAGACAAGAAGCTTTCGCACAGCAAAGGATACCATCAACAAAACTAAAAGACAACCTACACAGTGGGAGAAGATATTTGCAAATGACGTATCAGATAAAGGGCTAGTTTCCAGGATCTACGAAGAACTTCTTAAACTCGACACCAGAGAAACAAATAATCCGATCATGAAATGGGCAAAAGACGTGAAGAGAGATCTCACAGAGGAAGTCATACGCATGGCCAACATGCACATGAGAAAATGCTCTGCATCACTTGCCATCAGGGAAATACAAATCAAAACCTCAATGACATACCACCTCACACCAGTGAGAATGTGGAAAATAAACAAGGCAGGAGACCACAAATGTTGGAGAGGATGCGGAGAAAAGGGAACCCTCTTACCCTGTTGGTGGGAATGTGAACTGGTGCAGCCACTCTGGAAAACTGTGTGGAGGATCCTAGAAGAGTTACAGATAGACCTGGTCTACGACCCAGCAATTGCACTGCTGGGGATTGACCCCAGAGTTTCAGATGCATTGAAACGGCGGGACACCTGCACCCCGATGTTTCCAGCAGCAATGTCCACAATAGCCAAACTGTGGAAGGAGCCTCGGTTTCCATCGAAAGATGAATGGCTAAAGAAGATAGATGAGGTTCACGTACACAATGGAATATTACTCAGGCATTAGAAACGACAGATACCCAGCATTTGCTTCCACGTGGATGGAAGTGGAGGGTATTACGCTGAGTGAAGTGAGTCAATCGGAGAAGGACAAACAGTGTATGTTCTCATTCGTTTGGGGAATATAAATAATAGTGAAAGGGATTCTAAGGGAAGGGAGGAGAAATGTGTGGGAAATATCAGAACGGGAGACAGAACGTAAAGACTCCTAACTCTGGGAAACGAACAAGGGGTGGTGGAAGGGGAGGAGGGCGGGGGTGGGGTGAGTGGGTGACGGGCACTGACAGGGACACTTCACGGGATGAGCACTGGCATGTGTTATTCTGTATGTTGGTAAATGGAACACCAATAAATAAATAAATTTATTATTAAAAAAATAAATAATAAAATGATAAACATAGTAGGAAGAGCTATACGCCAATAAGTTAGGCAATCTAGAGGAAGCGGACGCATTCCTGGAAGGCCACAGACTACCAAAATTGGAAAGGGGAAGAAATAGAAAACCCGAACGGGCCGAAAACCAGGGAGGAATTTGAAGCAGTCATCAGAAACCTCCCAAGACACGCAAGTCCAGGGCCAGATGGCTTCCCAGGGGAATTCTATCAAACCTTTAAAGAAGAAACCATACCTATTCTACTACATCTGTTTCGAAAGACAGGAAGAGATGGAGTACTTCCAAATTCGTTCTTGAGGCCAGCATCACTTTATTTCTAAAACCAGACCAAGACCCCACCGAAAAGGAGAATTAGAGACCAATATCCCTGATGAACATGGATGCAAAAGTTCTCAACAAGACACTGGCCAATAGGATCCAACAGTACATTAAGAAAACTAACTGTTCACCATGAGCAAATAGGATTCATCCCTGGGACACAAGGCTGGTTCAACACGAAAAAAAAAAATATATATATGTATATATATATACATATATATATATAAAATAAAAAATCAATGTGATTCATCATATCAGCAACAGACGAAACAAGAACCGCATGATCCTCTCGTTAGACGCAGAGAAAGCATTTAAGAAAACACAGCATCCATTCATGATAAAACTCTTCAGAGTGTAGGGATAGAGGGATCATTCCACAACATCTTCAAAGCCTGGTACGAAAAGCCCACAGCAAATATTCTCAATGCGGAAGCACTGGGAGCCTTTCCCCTAAGATCAGGAACAAGACAGGGAGGTCCACACTCACCACTGCTATTCCACAAGAGTCCTGGAAGTTCTAGCCTCAGCAATCAGACGACGAAGAGACCTTGAAGGCCATCAAATTGGCAAAGAAGCAGTCAAACTCTCCCTCTTCGCCGAATGACATGACAGTCTACGCAGAAAACGCAGAAGCATCCACCCCAAGATTGCTAGAACTCATACGGCAGTTTGGTAGCATGGCAGGATACAAGGTCAATGCCAGAAATCAGTGGCATTTCCATACACTGACAATGAGACTGAAGAAAGGGAAATTAAGGCGCCAATCCCATTGACAACTGCACCCAGAAGCGTAAGATACCTAGGAATAAACCTAACCGAAGAGGCAAAGGAGCTATACCCTAAAAGCTATAGAGCACTTCTGAGAGCTATCGAGGAAGACACAAAGAGATGGAAACGTATTCCATGCTCATGGATTGGCAGAATTAACCTTTTGAAAGTGTCCATGTTACCCAGGGCCATTTACACGTTTAATGCGCTCCCTATCAAAATACCATGGACTCCCTTGAGAGAGTTAGAACAAGTTATTTTAAGATCTGTATGGAATCAGAAAAGACCGCGAATAGCCAGGGGAATTTTAGAAAAGAAAACCATATCTGGGGGAATCACCACAATGCCAGATTTCAGGTGGTACTACAAAGCTGCGGTCATCGAGACAGTGTGGTACTGGCACAAAAACAGACACATGGATCAGTGGAACACAATAGAGAACCCAGAAGTGGCCCCTGAACTTCATGGTCACCTAATATTCGATAAAGGAGGAAAGACTATCCACTGGAAGCAACACAGTCTCTTCAGGAAATGGTGGCCTGGAAAATTGCACATCCACACGCAGAAGAATGAATGAAACTAGACCACTCTCTTCTTGCACCATACACATTTCGAGATAACTCAAAATGGATGAAAGATCTAAATGGGAGACAAGGGTCCATCAAAATCCCAGAGGAGAACACAGGCAACAAACGCCTTTTTGGAAATCGGCCACAGTAACTTCTTGCCAAGATACATCCATGAAGGCCAAAGAAACAAAAGCAAAAAGGAACTATTGGGACTTCATCAAGACAAGAAGCTTTCGCACAGCAAAGGATACCATCAACAAAACTAAAAGACAACCTACACAGTGGGAGAAGATATTTGCAAATGACGTATCAGATAAAGGGCTAGTTTCCAGGATCTACGAAGAACTTCTTAAACTCGACACCAGAGAAACAAATAATCCGATCATGAAATGGGCAAAAGACGTGAAGAGAGATCTCACAGAGGAAGTCATACGCATGGCCAACATGCACATGAGAAAATGCTCTGCATCACTTGCCATCAGGGAAATACAAATCAAAACCTCAATGACATACCACCTCACACCAGTGAGAATGTGGAAAATAAACAAGGCAGGAGACCACAAATGTTGGAGAGGATGCGGAGAAAAGGGAACCCTCTTACCCTGTTGGTGGGAATGTGAACTGGTGCAGCCACTCTGGAAAACTGTGTGGAGGATCCTAGAAGAGTTACAGATAGACCTGGTCTACGACCCAGCAATTGCACTGCTGGGGATTGACCCCAGAGTTTCAGATGCATTGAAACGGCGGGACACCTGCACCCCGATGTTTCCAGCAGCAATGTCCACAATAGCCAAACTGTGGAAGGAGCCTCGGTTTCCATCGAAAGATGAATGGCTAAAGAAGATAGATGAGGTTCACGTACACAATGGAATATTACTCAGGCATTAGAAACGACAGATACCCAGCATTTGCTTCCACGTGGATGGAAGTGGAGGGTATTACGCTGAGTGAAGTGAGTCAATCGGAGAAGGACAAACAGTGTATGTTCTCATTCGTTTGGGGAATATAAATAATAGTGAAAGGGATTCTAAGGGAAGGGAGGAGAAATGTGTGGGAAATATCAGAACGGGAGACAGAACGTAAAGACTCCTAACTCTGGGAAACGAACAAGGGGTGGTGGAAGGGGAGGAGGGCGGGGGTGGGGTGAGTGGGTGACGGGCACTGACAGGGACACTTCACGGGATGAGCACTGGCATGTGTTATTCTGTATGTTGGTAAATGGAACACCAATAAATAAATAAATTTATTATTAAAAAAATAAATAATAAAATGATAAACATAGTAGGAAGAGCTATACGCCAATAAGTTAGGCAATCTAGAGGAAGCGGACGCATTCCTGGAAGGCCACAGACTACCAAAATTGGAAAGGGGAAGAAATAGAAAACCCGAACGGGCCGAAAACCAGGGAGGAATTTGAAGCAGTCATCAGAAACCTCCCAAGACACGCAAGTCCAGGGCCAGATGGCTTCCCAGGGGAATTCTATCAAACCTTTAAAGAAGAAACCATACCTATTCTACTACATCTGTTTCGAAAGACAGGAAGAGATGGAGTACTTCCAAATTCGTTCTTGAGGCCAGCATCACTTTATTTCTAAAACCAGACCAAGACCCCACCGAAAAGGAGAATTAGAGACCAATATCCCTGATGAACATGGATGCAAAAGTTCTCAACAAGACACTGGCCAATAGGATCCAACAGTACATTAAGAAAACTAACTGTTCACCATGAGCAAATAGGATTCATCCCTGGGACACAAGGCTGGTTCAACACGAAAAAAAAAATATATATATGTATATATATATACATATATATATATAAAATAAAAAATCAATGTGATTCATCATGTCAGCAACAGACGAAACAAGAACCGCATGATCCTCTCGTTAGACGCAGAGAAAGCATTTAAGAAAACACAGCATCCATTCATGATAAAACTCTTCAGAGTGTAGGGATAGAGGGATCATTCCACAACATCTTCAAAGCCTGGTACGAAAAGCCCACAGCAAATATTCTCAATGCGGAAGCACTGGGAGCCTTTCCCCTAAGATCAGGAACAAGACAGGGAGGTCCACACTCACCACTGCTATTCCACAAGAGTCCTGGAAGTTCTAGCCTCAGCAATCAGACGTCGAAGAGACCTTGAAGGCCATCAAATTGGCAAAGAAGCAGTCAAACTCTCCCTCTTCGCCGAATGACATGACAGTCTACGCAGAAAACGCAGAAGCATCCACCCCAAGATTGCTAGAACTCATACGGCAGTTTGGTAGCATGGCAGGATACAAGGTCAATGCCAGAAATCAGTGGCATTTCCATACACTGACAATGAGACTGAAGAAAGGGAAATTAAGGCGCCAATCCCATTGACAACTGCACCCAGAAGCGTAAGATACCTAGGAATAAACCTAACCGAAGAGGCAAAGGAGCTATACCCTAAAAGCTATAGAGCACTTCTGAGAGCTATCGAGGAAGACACAAAGAGATGGAAACGTATTCCATGCTCATGGATTGGCAGAATTAACCTTTTGAAAGTGTCCATGTTACCCAGGGCCATTTACACGTTTAATGCGCTCCCTATCAAAATACCATGGACTCCCTTGAGAGAGTTAGAACAAGTTATTTTAAGATGTGTATGGAATCAGAAAAGACCGCGAATAGCCAGGGGAATTTTAGAAAAGAAAACCATATCTGGGGGAATCACCACAATGCCAGATTTCAGGTGGTACTACAAAGCTGCGGTCATCGAGACAGTGTGGTACTGGCACAAAAACAGACACATGGATCAGTGGAACACAATAGAGAACCCAGAAGTGGCCCCTGAACTTCATGGTCACCTAATATTCGATAAAGGAGGAAAGACTATCCACTGGAAGCAACACAGTCTCTTCAGGAAATGGTGGCCTGGAAAATTGCACATCCACACGCAGAAGAATGAATGAAACTAGACCACTCTCTTCTTGCACCATACACATTTCGAGATAACTCAAAATGGATGAAAGATCTAAATGGGAGACAAGGGTCCATCAAAATCCCAGAGGAGAACACAGGCAACAAACGCCTTTTTGGAAATCGGCCACAGTAACTTCTTGCCAAGATACATCCATGAAGGCCAAAGAAACAAAAGCAAAAAGGAACTATTGGGACTTCATCAAGACAAGAAGCTTTCGCACAGCAAAGGATACCATCAACAAAACTAAAAGACAACCTACACAGTGGGAGAAGATATTTGCAAATGACGTATCAGATAAAGGGCTAGTTTCCAGGATCTACGAAGAACTTCTTAAACTCGACACCAGAGAAACAAATAATCCGATCATGAAATGGGCAAAAGACGTGAAGAGAGATCTCACAGAGGAAGTCATACGCATGGCCAACATGCACATGAGAAAATGCTCTGCATCACTTGCCATCAGGGAAATACAAATCAAAACCTCAATGACATACCACCTCACACCAGTGAGAATGTGGAAAATAAACAAGGCAGGAGACCACAAATGTTGGAGAGGATGCGGAGAAAAGGGAACCCTCTTACCCTGTTGGTGGGAATGTGAACTGGTGCAGCCACTCTGGAAAACTGTGTGGAGGATCCTAGAAGAGTTACAGATAGACCTGGTCTACGACCCAGCAATTGCACTGCTGGGGATTGACCCCAGAGTTTCAGATGCATTGAAACGGCGGGACACCTGCACCCCGATGTTTCCAGCAGCAATGTCCACAATAGCCAAACTGTGGAAGGAGCCTCGGTTTCCATCGAAAGATGAATGGCTAAAGAAGATAGATGAGGTTCACGTACACAATGGAATATTACTCAGGCATTAGAAACGACAGATACCCAGAATTTGCTTCCACGTGGATGGAAGTGGAGGGTATTACGCTGAGTGAAGTGAGTCAATCGGAGAAGGACAAACAGTGTATGTTCTCATTCGTTTGGGGAATATAAATAATAGTGAAAGGGATTCTAAGGGAAGGGAGGAGAAATGTGTGGGAAATATCAGAACGGGAGACAGAACGTAAAGACTCCTAACTCTGGGAAACGAACAAGGGGTGGTGGAAGGGGAGGAGGGCGGGGGTGGGGTGAGTGGGTGACGGGCACTGACAGGGACACTTCACGGGATGAGCACTGGCATGTGTTATTCTGTATGTTGGTAAATGGAACACCAATAAATAAATAAATTTATTATTAAAAAAATAAATAATAAAATGATAAACATAGTAGGAAGAGCTATACGCCAATAAGTTAGGCAATCTAGAGGAAGCGGACGCATTCCTGGAAGGCCACAGACTACCAAAATTGGAAAGGGGAAGAAATAGAAAACCCGAACGGGCCGAAAACCAGGGAGGAATTTGAAGCAGTCATCAGAAACCTCCCAAGACACGCAAGTCCAGGGCCAGATGGCTTCCCAGGGGAATTCTATCAAACCTTTAAAGAAGAAACCATACCTATTCTACTACATCTGTTTCGAAAGACAGGAAGAGATGGAGTACTTCCAAATTCGTTCTTGAGGCCAGCATCACTTTATTTCTAAAACCAGACCAAGACCCCACCGAAAAGGAGAATTAGAGACCAATATCCCTGATGAACATGGATGCAAAAGTTCTCAACAAGACACTGGCCAATAGGATCCAACAGTACATTAAGAAAACTAACTGTTCACCATGAGCAAATAGGATTCATCCCTGGGACACAAGGCTGGTTCAACACGAAAAAAATATATATATATATGTATATATATATACATATATATATATAAAATAAAAAATCAATGTGATTCATCATATCAGCAACAGACGAAACAAGAACCGCATGATCCTCTCGTTAGACGCAGAGAAAGCATTTAAGAAAACACAGCATCCATTCATGATAAAACTCTTCAGAGTGTAGGGATAGAGGGATCATTCCACAACATCTTCAAAGCCTGGTACGAAAAGCCCACAGCAAATATTCTCAATGCGGAAGCACTGGGAGCCTTTCCCCTAAGATCAGGAACAAGACAGGGAGGTCCACACTCACCACTGCTATTCCACAAGAGTCCTGGAAGTTCTAGCCTCAGCAATCAGACGTCGAAGAGACCTTGAAGGCCATCAAATTGGCAAAGAAGCAGTCAAACTCTCCCTCTTCGCCGAATGACATGACAGTCTACGCAGAAAACGCAGAAGCATCCACCCCAAGATTGCTAGAACTCATACGGCAGTTTGGTAGCATGGCAGGATACAAGGTCAATGCCAGAAATCAGTGGCATTTCCATACACTGACAATGAGACTGAAGAAAGGGAAATTAAGGCGCCAATCCCATTGACAACTGCACCCAGAAGCGTAAGATACCTAGGAATAAACCTAACCGAAGAGGCAAAGGAGCTATACCCTAAAAGCTATAGAGCACTTCTGAGAGCTATCGAGGAAGACACAAAGAGATGGAAACGTATTCCATGCTCATGGATTGGCAGAATTAACCTTTTGAAAGTGTCCATGTTACCCAGGGCCATTTACACGTTTAATGCGCTCCCTATCAAAATACCATGGACTCCCTTGAGAGAGTTAGAACAAGTTATTTTAAGATCTGTATGGAATCAGAAAAGACCGCGAATAGCCAGGGGAATTTTAGAAAAGAAAACCATATCTGGGGGAATCACCACAATGCCAGATTTCAGGTGGTACTACAAAGCTGCGGTCATCGAGACAGTGTGGTACTGGCACAAAAACAGACACATGGATCAGTGGAACACAATAGAGAACCCAGAAGTGGCCCCTGAACTTCATGGTCACCTAATATTCGATAAAGGAGGAAAGACTATCCACTGGAAGCAACACAGTCTCTTCAGGAAATGGTGGCCTGGAAAATTGCACATCCACACGCAGAAGAATGAATGAAACTAGACCACTCTCTTCTTGCACCATACACATTTCGAGATAACTCAAAATGGATGAAAGATCTAAATGGGAGACAAGGGTCCATCAAAATCCCAGAGGAGAACACAGGCAACAAACGCCTTTTTGGAAATCGGCCACAGTAACTTCTTGCCAAGATACATCCATGAAGGCCAAAGAAACAAAAGCAAAAAGGAACTATTGGGACTTCATCAAGACAAGAAGCTTTCGCACAGCAAAGGATACCATCAACAAAACTAAAAGACAACCTACACAGTGGGAGAAGATATTTGCAAATGACGTATCAGATAAAGGGCTAGTTTCCAGGATCTACGAAGAACTTCTTAAACTCGACACCAGAGAAACAAATAATCCGATCATGAAATGGGCAAAAGACGTGAAGAGAGATCTCACAGAGGAAGTCATACGCATGGCCAACATGCACATGAGAAAATGCTCTGCATCACTTGCCATCAGGGAAATACAAATCAAAACCTCAATGACATACCACCTCACACCAGTGAGAATGTGGAAAATAAACAAGGCAGGAGACCACAAATGTTGGAGAGGATGCGGAGAAAAGGGAACCCTCTTACCCTGTTGGTGGGAATGTGAACTGGTGCAGCCACTCTGGAAAACTGTGTGGAGGATCCTAGAAGAGTTACAGATAGACCTGGTCTACGACCCAGCAATTGCACTGCTGGGGATTGACCCCAGAGTTTCAGATGCATTGAAACGGCGGGACACCTGCACCCCGATGTTTCCAGCAGCAATGTCCACAATAGCCAAACTGTGGAAGGAGCCTCGGTTTCCATCGAAAGATGAATGGCTAAAGAAGATAGATGAGGTTCACGTACACAATGGAATATTACTCAGGCATTAGAAACGACAGATACCCAGCATTTGCTTCCACGTGGATGGAAGTGGAGGGTATTACGCTGAGTGAAGTGAGTCAATCGGAGAAGGACAAACAGTGTATGTTCTCATTCGTTTGGGGAATATAAATAATAGTGAAAGGGATTCTAAGGGAAGGGAGGAGAAATGTGTGGGAAATATCAGAACGGGAGACAGAACGTAAAGACTCCTAACTCTGGGAAACGAACAAGGGGTGGTGGAAGGGGAGGAGGGCGGGGGTGGGGTGAGTGGGTGACGGGCACTGACAGGGACACTTCACGGGATGAGCACTGGCATGTGTTATTCTGTATGTTGGTAAATGGAACACCAATAAATAAATAAATTTATTATTAAAAAAATAAATAATAAAATGATAAACATAGTAGGAAGAGCTATACGCCAATAAGTTAGGCAATCTAGAGGAAGCGGACGCATTCCTGGAAGGCCACAGACTACCAAAATTGGAAAGGGGAAGAAATAGAAAACCCGAACGGGCCGAAAACCAGGGAGGAATTTGAAGCAGTCATCAGAAACCTCCCAAGACACGCAAGTCCAGGGCCAGATGGCTTCCCAGGGGAATTCTATCAAACCTTTAAAGAAGAAACCATACCTATTCTACTACATCTGTTTCGAAAGACAGGAAGAGATGGAGTACTTCCAAATTCGTTCTTGAGGCCAGCATCACTTTATTTCTAAAACCAGACCAAGACCCCACCGAAAAGGAGAATTAGAGACCAATATCCCTGATGAACATGGATGCAAAAGTTCTCAACAAGACACTGGCCAATAGGATCCAACAGTACATTAAGAAAACTAACTGTTCACCATGAGCAAATAGGATTCATCCCTGGGACACAAGGCTGGTTCAACACGAAAAAAAAAAATATATATGTATATATATATACATATATATACATATATATATATATAAAATAAAAAATCAATGTGATTCATCATGTCAGCAACAGACGAAACAAGAACCGCATGATCCTCTCGTTAGACGCAGAGAAAGCATTTAAGAAAACACAGCATCCATTCATGATAAAACTCTTCAGAGTGTAGGGATAGAGGGATCATTCCACAACATCTTCAAAGCCTGGTACGAAAAGCCCACAGCAAATATTCTCAATGCGGAAGCACTGGGAGCCTTTCCCCTAAGATCAGGAACAAGACAGGGAGGTCCACACTCACCACTGCTATTCCACAAGAGTCCTGGAAGTTCTAGCCTCAGCAATCAGACGTCGAAGAGACCTTGAAGGCCATCAAATTGGCAAAGAAGCAGTCAAACTCTCCCTCTTCGCCGAATGACATGACAGTCTACGCAGAAAACCCAGAAGCATCCACCCCAAGATTGCTAGAACTCATACGGCAGTTTGGTAGCATGGCAGGATACAAGGTCAATGCCAGAAATCAGTGGCATTTCCATACACTGACAATGAGACTGAAGAAAGGGAAATTAAGGCGCCAATCCCATTGACAACTGCACCCAGAAGCGTAAGATACCTAGGAATAAACCTAACCGAAGAGGCAAAGGAGCTATACCCTAAAAGCTATAGAGCACTTCTGAGAGCTATCGAGGAAGACACAAAGAGATGGAAACGTATTCCATGCTCATGGATTGGCAGAATTAACCTTTTGAAAGTGTCCATGTTACCCAGGGCCATTTACACGTTTAATGCGCTCCCTATCAAAATACCATGGACTCCCTTGAGAGAGTTAGAACAAGTTATTTTAAGATCTGTATGGAATCAGAAAAGACCGCGAATAGCCAGGGGAATTTTAGAAAAGAAAACCATATCTGGGGGAATCACCACAATGCCAGATTTCAGGTGGTACTACAAAGCTGCGGTCATCGAGACAGTGTGGTACTGGCACAAAAACAGACACATGGATCAGTGGAACACAATAGAGAACCCAGAAGTGGCCCCTGAACTTCATGGTCACCTAATATTCGATAAAGGAGGAAAGACTATCCACTGGAAGCAACACAGTCTCTTCAGGAAATGGTGGCCTGGAAAATTGCACATCCACACGCAGAAGAATGAATGAAACTAGACCACTCTCTTCTTGCACCATACACATTTTGAGATAACTCAAAATGGATGAAAGATCTAAATGGGAGACAAGGGTCCATCAAAATCCCAGAGGAGAACACAGGCAACAAACGCCTTTTTGGAAATCGGCCACAGTAACTTCTTGCCAAGATACATCCATGAAGGCCAAAGAAACAAAAGCAAAAAGGAACTATTGGGACTTCATCAAGACAAGAAGCTTTCGCACAGCAAAGGATACCATCAACAAAACTAAAAGACAACCTACACAGTGGGAGAAGATATTTGCAAATGACGTATCAGATAAAGGGCTAGTTTCCAGGATCTACGAAGAACTTCTTAAACTCGACACCAGAGAAACAAATAATCCGATCATGAAATGGGCAAAAGACGTGAAGAGAGATCTCACAGAGGAAGTCATACGCATGGCCAACATGCACATGAGAAAATGCTCTGCATCACTTGCCATCAGGGAAATACAAATCAAAACCTCAATGACATACCACCTCACACCAGTGAGAATGTGGAAAATAAACAAGGCAGGAGACCACAAATGTTGGAGAGGATGCGGAGAAAAGGGAACCCTCTTACCCTGTTGGTGGGAATGTGAACTGGTGCAGCCACTCTGGAAAACTGTGTGGAGGATCCTAGAAGAGTTACAGATAGACCTGGTCTACGACCCAGCAATTGCACTGCTGGGGATTGACCCCAGAGTTTCAGATGCATTGAAACGGCGGGACACCTGCACCCCGATGTTTCCAGCAGCAATGTCCACAATAGCCAAACTGTGGAAGGAGCCTCGGTTTCCATCGAAAGATGAATGGCTAAAGAAGATAGATGAGGTTCACGTACACAATGGAATATTACTCAGGCATTAGAAACGACAGATACCCAGCATTTGCTTCCACGTGGATGGAAGTGGAGGGTATTACGCTGAGTGAAGTGAGTCAATCGGAGAAGGACAAACAGTGTATGTTCTCATTCGTTTGGGGAATATAAATAATAGTGAAAGGGATTCTAAGGGAAGGGAGGAGAAATGTGTGGGAAATATCAGAACGGGAGACAGAACGTAAAGACTCCTAACTCTGGGAAACGAACAAGGGGTGGTGGAAGGGGAGGAGGGCGGGGGTGGGGTGAGTGGGTGACGGGCACTGACAGGGACACTTCACGGGATGAGCACTGGCATGTGTTATTCTGTATGTTGGTAAATGGAACACCAATAAATAAATAAATTTATTATTAAAAAAATAAATAATAAAATGATAAACATAGTAGGAAGAGCTATACGCCAATAAGTTAGGCAATCTAGAGGAAGCGGACGCATTCCTGGAAGGCCACAGACTACCAAAATTGGAAAGGGGAAGAAATAGAAAACCCGAACGGGCCGAAAACCAGGGAGGAATTTGAAGCAGTCATCAGAAACCTCCCAAGACACGCAAGTCCAGGGCCAGATGGCTTCCCAGGGGAATTCTATCAAACCTTTAAAGAAGAAACCATACCTATTCTACTACATCTGTTTCGAAAGACAGGAAGAGATGGAGTACTTCCAAATTCGTTCTTGAGGCCAGCATCACTTTATTTCTAAAACCAGACCAAGACCCCACCGAAAAGGAGAATTAGAGACCAATATCCCTGATGAACATGGATGCAAAAGTTCTCAACAAGACACTGGCCAATAGGATCCAACAGTACATTAAGAAAACTAACTGTTCACCATGAGCAAATAGGATTCATCCCTGGGACACAAGGCTGGTTCAACACGAAAAAAAATATATATATATGTATATATATATATATATACATATATATATATAAAATAAAAAATCAATGTGATTCCTCATATCAGCAACAGACGAAACAAGAACCGCATGATCCTCTCGTTAGACGCAGAGAAAGCATTTAAGAAAACACAGCATCCATTCATGATAAAACTCTTCAGAGTGTAGGGATAGAGGGATCATTCCACAACATCTTCAAAGCCTGGTACGAAAAGCCCACAGCAAATATTCTCAATGCGGAAGCACTGGGAGCCTTTCCCCTAAGATCAGGAACAAGACAGGGAGGTCCACACTCACCACTGCTATTCCACAAGAGTCCTGGAAGTTCTAGCCTCAGCAATCAGACGTCGAAGAGACCTTGAAGGCCATCAAATTGGCAAAGAAGCAGTCAAACTCTCCCTCTTCGCCGAATGACATGACAGTCTACGCAGAAAACCCAGAAGCATCCACCCCAAGATTGCTAGAACTCATACGGCAGTTTGGTAGCATGGCAGGATACAAGGTCAATGCCAGAAATCAGTGGCATTTCCATACACTGACAATGAGACTGAAGAAAGGGAAATTAAGGCGCCAATCCCATTGACAACTGCACCCAGAAGCGTAAGATACCTAGGAATAAACCTAACCGAAGAGGCAAAGGAGCTATACCCTAAAAGCTATAGAGCACTTCTGAGAGCTATCGAGGAAGACACAAAGAGATGGAAACGTATTCCATGCTCATGGATTGGCAGAATTAACCTTTTGAAAGTGTCCATGTTACCCAGGGCCATTTACACGTTTAATGCGCTCCCTATCAAAATACCATGGACTCCCTTGAGAGAGTTAGAACAAGTTATTTTAAGATCTGTATGGAATCAGAAAAGACCGCGAATAGCCAGGGGAATTTTAGAAAAGAAAACCATATCTGGGGGAATCACCACAATGCCAGATTTCAGGTGGTACTACAAAGCTGCGGTCATCGAGACAGTGTGGTACTGGCACAAAAACAGACACATGGATCAGTGGAACACAATAGAGAACCCAGAAGTGGCCCCTGAACTTCATGGTCACCTAATATTCGATAAAGGAGGAAAGACTATCCACTGGAAGCAACACAGTCTCTTCAGGAAATGGTGGCCTGGAAAATTGCACATCCACACGCAGAAGAATGAATGAAACTAGACCACTCTCTTCTTGCACCATACACATTTTGAGATAACTCAAAATGGATGAAAGATCTAAATGGGAGACAAGGGTCCATCAAAATCCCAGAGGAGAACACAGGCAACAAACGCCTTTTTGGAAATCGGCCACAGTAACTTCTTGCCAAGATACATCCATGAAGGCCAAAGAAACAAAAGCAAAAAGGAACTATTGGGACTTCATCAAGACAAGAAGCTTTCGCACAGCAAAGGATACCATCAACAAAACTAAAAGACAACCTACACAGTGGGAGAAGATATTTGCCAATGACGTATCAGATAAAGGGCTAGTTTCCAGGATCTACGAAGAACTTTTTTTTTTTTTTTTTTTTTTTTTTTTTTTTTTACGAAGAACTTCTTAAACTCGACACCAGAGAAACAAATAATCCGATCATGAAATGGGCAAAAGACGTGAAGAGAGATCTCACAGAGGAAGTCATACGCATGGCCAACATGCACATGAGAAAATGCTCTGCATCACTTGCCATCAGGGAAATACAAATCAAAACCTCAATGACATACCACCTCACACCAGTGAGAATGTGGAAAATAAACAAGGCAGGAGACCACAAATGTTGGAGAGGATGCGGAGAAAAGGGAACCCTCTTACCCTGTTGGTGGGAATGTGAACTGGTGCAGCCACTCTGGAAAACTGTGTGGAGGATCCTAGAAGAGTTACAGATAGACCTGGTCTACGACCCAGCAATTGCACTGCTGGGGATTGACCCCAGAGTTTCAGATGCATTGAAACGGCGGGACACCTGCACCCCGATGTTTCCAGCAGCAATGTCCACAATAGCCAAACTGTGGAAGGAGCCTCGGTTTCCATCGAAAGATGAATGGCTAAAGAAGATAGATGAGGTTCACGTACACAATGGAATATTACTCAGGCATTAGAAACGACAGATACCCAGCATTTGCTTCCACGTGGATGGAAGTGGAGGGTATTACGCTGAGTGAAGTGAGTCAATCGGAGAAGGACAAACAGTGTATGTTCTCATTCGTTTGGGGAATATAAATAATAGTGAAAGGGATTCTAAGGGAAGGGAGGAGAAATGTGTGGGAAATATCAGAACGGGAGACAGAACGTAAAGACTCCTAACTCTGGGAAACGAACAAGGGGTGGTGGAAGGGGAGGAGGGCGGGGGTGGGGTGAGTGGGTGACGGGCACTGACAGGGACACTTCACGGGATGAGCACTGGCATGTGTTATTCTGTATGTTGGTAAATGGAACACCAATAAATAAATAAATTTATTATTAAAAAAATAAATAATAAAATGATAAACATAGTAGGAAGAGCTATACGCCAATAAGTTAGGCAATCTAGAGGAAGCGGACGCATTCCTGGAAGGCCACAGACTACCAAAATTGGAAAGGGGAAGAAATAGAAAACCCGAACGGGCCGAAAACCAGGGAGGAATTTGAAGCAGTCATCAGAAACCTCCCAAGACACGCAAGTCCAGGGCCAGATGGCTTCCCAGGGGAATTCTATCAAACCTTTAAAGAAGAAACCATACCTATTCTACTACATCTGTTTCGAAAGACAGGAAGAGATGGAGTACTTCCAAATTCGTTCTTGAGGCCAGCATCACTTTATTTCTAAAACCAGACCAAGACCCCACCGAAAAGGAGAATTAGAGACCAATATCCCTGATGAACATGGATGCAAAAGTTCTCAACAAGACACTGGCCAATAGGATCCAACAGTACATTAAGAAAACTAACTGTTCACCATGAGCAAATAGGATTCATCCCTGGGACACAAGGCTGGTTCAACACGAAAAAATATATTTATATATAAAATAAAAAATCAATGTGATTCATCATATCAGCAACAGACGAAACAAGAACCGCATGATCCTCTCGTTAGACGCAGAGAAAGCATTTAAGAAAACACAGCATCCATTCATGATAAAACTCTTCAGAGTGTAGGGATAGAGGGATCATTCCACAACATCTTCAAAGCCTGGTACGAAAAGCCCACAGCAAATATTCTCAATGCGGAAGCACTGGGAGCCTTTCCCCTAAGATCAGGAACAAGACAGGGAGGTCCACACTCACCACTGCTATTCCACAAGAGTCCTGGAAGTTCTAGCCTCAGCAATCAGACGTCGAAGAGACCTTGAAGGCCATCAAATTGGCAAAGAAGCAGTCAAACTCTCCCTCTTCGCCGAATGACATGACAGTCTACGCAGAAAACCCAGAAGCATCCACCCCAAGATTGCTAGAACTCATACGGCAGTTTGGTAGCATGGCAGGATACAAGGTCAATGCCAGAAATCAGTGGCATTTCCATACACTGACAATGAGACTGAAGAAAGGGAAATTAAGGCGCCAATCCCATTGACAACTGCACCCAGAAGCGTAAGATACCTAGGAATAAACCTAACCGAAGAGGCAAAGGAGCTATACCCTAAAAGCTATAGAGCACTTCTGAGAGCTATCGAGGAAGACACAAAGAGATGGAAACGTATTCCATGCTCATGGATTGGCAGAATTAACCTTTTGAAAGTGTCCATGTTACCCAGGGCCATTTACACGTTTAATGCGCTCCCTATCAAAATACCATGGACTCCCTTGAGAGAGTTAGAACAAGTTATTTTAAGATCTGTATGGAATCAGAAAAGACCGCGAATAGCCAGGGGAATTTTAGAAAAGAAAACCATATCTGGGGGAATCACCACAATGCCAGATTTCAGGTGGTACTACAAAGCTGCGGTCATCGAGACAGTGTGGTACTGGCACAAAAACAGACACATGGATCAGTGGAACACAATAGAGAACCCAGAAGTGGCCCCTGAACTTCATGGTCACCTAATATTCGATAAAGGAGGAAAGACTATCCACTGGAAGCAACACAGTCTCTTCAGGAAATGGTGGCCTGGAAAATTGCACATCCACACGCAGAAGAATGAATGAAACTAGACCACTCTCTTCTTGCACCATACACATTTTGAGATAACTCAAAATGGATGAAAGATCTAAATGGGAGACAAGGGTCCATCAAAATCCCAGAGGAGAACACAGGCAACAAACGCCTTTTTGGAAATCGGCCACAGTAACTTCTTGCCAAGATACATCCATGAAGGCCAAAGAAACAAAAGCAAAAAGGAACTATTGGGACTTCATCAAGACAAGAAGCTTTCGCACAGCAAAGGATACCATCAACAAAACTAAAAGACAACCTACACAGTGGGAGAAGATATTTGCAAATGACGTATCAGATAAAGGGCTAGTTTCCAGGATCTACGAAGAACTTCTTAAACTCGACACCAGAGAAACAAATAATCCGATCATGAAATGGGCAAAAGACGTGAAGAGAGATCTCACAGAGGAAGTCATACGCATGGCCAACATGCACATGAGAAAATGCTCTGCATCACTTGCCATCAGGGAAATACAAATCAAAACCTCAATGACATACCACCTCACACCAGTGAGAATGTGGAAAATAAACAAGGCAGGAGACCACAAATGTTGGAGAGGATGCGGAGAAAAGGGAACCCTCTTACCCTGTTGGTGGGAATGTGAACTGGTGCAGCCACTCTGGAAAACTGTGTGGAGGATCCTAGAAGAGTTACAGATAGACCTGGTCTACGACCCAGCAATTGCACTGCTGGGGATTGACCCCAGAGTTTCAGATGCATTGAAACGGCGGGACACCTGCACCCCGATGTTTCCAGCAGCAATGTCCACAATAGCCAAACTGTGGAAGGAGCCTCGGTTTCCATCGAAAGATGAATGGCTAAAGAAGATAGATGAGGTTCACGTACACAATGGAATATTACTCAGGCATTAGAAACGACAGATACCCAGCATTTGCTTCCACGTGGATGGAAGTGGAGGGTATTACGCTGAGTGAAGTGAGTCAATCGGAGAAGGACAAACAGTGTATGTTCTCATTCGTTTGGGGAATATAAATAATAGTGAAAGGGATTCTAAGGGAAGGGAGGAGAAATGTGTGGGAAATATCAGAACGGGAGACAGAACGTAAAGACTCCTAACTCTGGGAAACGAACAAGGGGTGGTGGAAGGGGAGGAGGGCGGGGGTGGGGTGAGTGGGTGACGGGCACTGACAGGGACACTTCACGGGATGAGCACTGGCATGTGTTATTCTGTATGTTGGTAAATGGAACACCAATAAATAAATAAATTTATTATTAAAAAAATAAATAATAAAATGATAAACATAGTAGGAAGAGCTATACGCCAATAAGTTAGGCAATCTAGAGGAAGCGGACGCATTCCTGGAAGGCCACAGACTACCAAAATTGGAAAGGGGAAGAAATAGAAAACCCGAACGGGCCGAAAACCAGGGAGGAATTTGAAGCAGTCATCAGAAACCTCCCAAGACACGCAAGTCCAGGGCCAGATGGCTTCCCAGGGGAATTCTATCAAACCTTTAAAGAAGAAACCATACCTATTCTACTACATCTGTTTCGAAAGACAGGAAGAGATGGAGTACTTCCAAATTCGTTCTTGAGGCCAGCATCACTTTATTTCTAAAACCAGACCAAGACCCCACCGAAAAGGAGAATTAGAGACCAATATCCCTGATGAACATGGATGCAAAAGTTCTCAACAAGACACTGGCCAATAGGATCCAACAGTACATTAAGAAAACTAACTGTTCACCATGAGCAAATAGGATTCATCCCTGGGACACAAGGCTGGTTCAACACGAAAAAAAATATATATATATGTATATATATATATATATACATATATATATATAAAATAAAAAATCAATGTGATTCCTCATATCAGCAACAGACGAAACAAGAACCGCATGATCCTCTCGTTAGACGCAGAGAAAGCATTTAAGAAAACACAGCATCCATTCATGATAAAACTCTTCAGAGTGTAGGGATAGAGGGATCATTCCACAACATCTTCAAAGCCTGGTACGAAAAGCCCACAGCAAATATTCTCAATGCGGAAGCACTGGGAGCCTTTCCCCTAAGATCAGGAACAAGACAGGGAGGTCCACACTCACCACTGCTATTCCACAAGAGTCCTGGAAGTTCTAGCCTCAGCAATCAGACGTCGAAGAGACCTTGAAGGCCATCAAATTGGCAAAGAAGCAGTCAAACTCTCCCTCTTCGCCGAATGACATGACAGTCTACGCAGAAAACCCAGAAGCATCCACCCCAAGATTGCTAGAACTCATACGGCAGTTTGGTAGCATGGCAGGATACAAGGTCAATGCCAGAAATCAGTGGCATTTCCATACACTGACAATGAGACTGAAGAAAGGGAAATTAAGGCGCCAATCCCATTGACAACTGCACCCAGAAGCGTAAGATACCTAGGAATAAACCTAACCGAAGAGGCAAAGGAGCTATACCCTAAAAGCTATAGAGCACTTCTGAGAGCTATCGAGGAAGACACAAAGAGATGGAAACGTATTCCATGCTCATGGATTGGCAGAATTAACCTTTTGAAAGTGTCCATGTTACCCAGGGCCATTTACACGTTTAATGCGCTCCCTATCAAAATACCATGGACTCCCTTGAGAGAGTTAGAACAAGTTATTTTAAGATCTGTATGGAATCAGAAAAGACCGCGAATAGCCAGGGGAATTTTAGAAAAGAAAACCATATCTGGGGGAATCACCACAATGCCAGATTTCAGGTGGTACTACAAAGCTGCGGTCATCGAGACAGTGTGGTACTGGCACAAAAACAGACACATGGATCAGTGGAACACAATAGAGAACCCAGAAGTGGCCCCTGAACTTCATGGTCACCTAATATTCGATAAAGGAGGAAAGACTATCCACTGGAAGCAACACAGTCTCTTCAGGAAATGGTGGCCTGGAAAATTGCACATCCACACGCAGAAGAATGAATGAAACTAGACCACTCTCTTCTTGCACCATACACATTTTGAGATAACTCAAAATGGATGAAAGATCTAAATGGGAGACAAGGGTCCATCAAAATCCCAGAGGAGAACACAGGCAACAAACGCCTTTTTGGAAATCGGCCACAGTAACTTCTTGCCAAGATACATCCATGAAGGCCAAAGAAACAAAAGCAAAAAGGAACTATTGGGACTTCATCAAGACAAGAAGCTTTCGCACAGCAAAGGATACCATCAACAAAACTAAAAGACAACCTACACAGTGGGAGAAGATATTTGCCAATGACGTATCAGATAAAGGGCTAGTTTCCAGGATCTACGAAGAACTTTTTTTTTTTTTTTTTTTTTTTTTTTTTTTTTTTACGAAGAACTTCTTAAACTCGACACCAGAGAAACAAATAATCCGATCATGAAATGGGCAAAAGACGTGAAGAGAGATCTCACAGAGGAAGTCATACGCATGGCCAACATGCACATGAGAAAATGCTCTGCATCACTTGCCATCAGGGAAATACAAATCAAAACCTCAATGACATACCACCTCACACCAGTGAGAATGTGGAAAATAAACAAGGCAGGAGACCACAAATGTTGGAGAGGATGCGGAGAAAAGGGAACCCTCTTACCCTGTTGGTGGGAATGTGAACTGGTGCAGCCACTCTGGAAAACTGTGTGGAGGATCCTAGAAGAGTTACAGATAGACCTGGTCTACGACCCAGCAATTGCACTGCTGGGGATTGACCCCAGAGTTTCAGATGCATTGAAACGGCGGGACACCTGCACCCCGATGTTTCCAGCAGCAATGTCCACAATAGCCAAACTGTGGAAGGAGCCTCGGTTTCCATCGAAAGATGAATGGCTAAAGAAGATAGATGAGGTTCACGTACACAATGGAATATTACTCAGGCATTAGAAACGACAGATACCCAGCATTTGCTTCCACGTGGATGGAAGTGGAGGGTATTACGCTGAGTGAAGTGAGTCAATCGGAGAAGGACAAACAGTGTATGTTCTCATTCGTTTGGGGAATATAAATAATAGTGAAAGGGATTCTAAGGGAAGGGAGGAGAAATGTGTGGGAAATATCAGAACGGGAGACAGAACGTAAAGACTCCTAACTCTGGGAAACGAACAAGGGGTGGTGGAAGGGGAGGAGGGCGGGGGTGGGGTGAGTGGGTGATGGGCACTGACAGGGACACTTCACGGGATGAGCACTAGCATGTGTTATTCTGTATGTTGGTAAATGGAACACCAATAAATAAATAAATTTATTATTAAAAAAATAAATAATAAAATGATAAACATAGTAGGAAGAGCTATACGCCAATAAGTTAGGCAATCTAGAGGAAGCGGACGCATTCCTGGAAGGCCACAGACTACCAAAATTGGAAAGGGGAAGAAATAGAAAACCCGAACGGGCCGAAAACCAGGGAGGAATTTGAAGCAGTCATCAGAAACCTCCCAAGATTCGCAAGTCCAGGGCCAGATGGCTTCCCAGGGGAATTCTATCAAACCTTTAAAGAAGAAACCATACCTATTCTACTACATCTGTTTCGAAAGACAGGAAGAGATGGAGTACTTCCAAATTCGTTCTTGAGGCCAGCATCACTTTATTTCTAAAACCAGACCAAGACCCCACCGAAAAGGAGAATTAGAGACCAATATCCCTGATGAACATGGATGCAAAAGTTCTCAACAAGACACTGGCCAATAGGATCCAACAGTACATTAAGAAAACTAACTGTTCACCATGAGCAAATAGGATTCATCCCTGGGACACAAGGCTGGTTCAACACGAAAAAAAAAAAATATATATGTATATATATATACATATATATATATATAAAATAAAAAATCAATGTGATTCATCATATCAGCAACAGACGAAACAAGAACCGCATGATCCTCTCGTTAGACGCAGAGAAAGCATTTAAGAAAACACAGCATCCATTCATGATAAAACTCTTCAGAGTGTAGGGATAGAGGGATCATTCCACAACATCTTCAAAGCCTGGTACGAAAAGCCCACAGCAAATATTCTCAATGCGGAAGCACTGGGAGCCTTTCCCCTAAGATCAGGAACAAGACAGGGAGGTCCACACTCACCACTGCTATTCCACAAGAGTCCTGGAAGTTCTAGCCTCAGCAATCAGACGTCGAAGAGACCTTGAAGGCCATCAAATTGGCAAAGAAGCAGTCAAACTCTCCCTCTTCGCCGAATGACATGACAGTCTACGCAGAAAACGCAGAAGCATCCACCCCAAGATTGCTAGAACTCATACGGCAGTTTGGTAGCATGGCAGGATACAAGGTCAATGCCAGAAATCAGTGGCATTTCCATACACTGACAATGAGACTGAAGAAAGGGAAATTAAGGCGCCAATCCCATTGACAACTGCACCCAGAAGCGTAAGATACCTAGGAATAAACCTAACCGAAGAGGCAAAGGAGCTATACCCTAAAAGCTATAGAGCACTTCTGAGAGCTATCGAGGAAGACACAAAGAGATGGAAACGTATTCCATGCTCATGGATTGGCAGAATTAACCTTTTGAAAGTGTCCATGTTACCCAGGGCCATTTACACGTTTAATGCGCTCCCTATCAAAATACCATGGACTCCCTTGAGAGAGTTAGAACAAGTTATTTTAAGATCTGTATGGAATCAGAAAAGACCGCGAATAGCCAGGGAAATTTTAGAAAAGAAAACCATATCTGGGGGAATCACCACAATGCCAGATTTCAGGTGGTACTACAAAGCTGCAGTCATCGAGACAGTGTGGTACTGGCACAAAAACAGACACATGGATCAGTGGAACACAATAGAGAACCCAGAAGTGGCCCCTGAACTTCATGGTCACCTAATATTCGATAAAGGAGGAAAGACTATCCACTGGAAGCAACACAGTCTCTTCAGGAAATGGTGGCCTGGAAAATTGCACATCCACACGCAGAAGAATGAATGAAACTAGACCACTCTCTTCTTGCACCATACACATTTCGAGATAACTCAAAATGGATGAAAGATCTAAATGGGAGACAAGGGTCCATCAAAATCCCAGAGGAGAACACAGGCAACAAACGCCTTTTTGGAAATCGGCCACAGTAACTTCTTGCCAAGATACATCCATGAAGGCCAAAGAAACAAAAGCAAAAAGGAACTATTGGGACTTCATCAAGACAAGAAGCTTTCGCACAGCAAAGGATACCATCAACAAAACTAAAAGACAACCTACACAGTGGGAGAAGATATTTGCAAATGACGTATCAGATAAAGGGCTAGTTTCCAGGATCTACGAAGAACTTCTTAAACTCGACACCAGAGAAACAAATAATCCGATCATGAAATGGGCAAAAGACGTGAAGAGAGATCTCACAGAGGAAGTCATACGCATGGCCAACATGCACATGAGAAAATGCTCTGCATCACTTGCCATCAGGGAAATACAAATCAAAACCTCAATGACATACCACCTCACACCAGTGAGAATGTGGAAAATAAACAAGGCAGGAGACCACAAATGTTGGAGAGGATGCGGAGAAAAGGGAACCCTCTTACCCTGTTGGTGGGAATGTGAACTGGTGCAGCCACTCTGGAAAACTGTGTGGAGGATCCTAGAAGAGTTACAGATAGACCTGGTCTACGACCCAGCAATTGCACTGCTGGGGATTGACCCCAGAGTTTCAGATGCATTGAAACGGCGGGACACCTGCACCCCGATGTTTCCAGCAGCAATGTCCACAATAGCCAAACTGTGGAAGGAGCCTCGGTTTCCATCGAAAGATGAATGGCTAAAGAAGATAGATGAGGTTCACGTACACAATGGAATATTACTCAGGCATTAGAAACGACAGATACCCAGCATTTGCTTCCACGTGGATGGAAGTGGAGGGTATTACGCTGAGTGAAGTGAGTCAATCGGAGAAGGACAAACAGTGTATGTTCTCATTCGTTTGGGGAATATAAATAATAGTGAAAGGGATTCTAAGGGAAGGGAGGAGAAATGTGTGGGAAATATCAGAACGGGAGACAGAACGTAAAGACTCCTAACTCTGGGAAACGAACAAGGGGTGGTGGAAGGGGAGGAGGGCGGGGGTGGGGTGAGTGGGTGACGGGCACTGACAGGGACACTTCACGGGATGAGCACTGGCATGTGTTATTCTGTATGTTGGTAAATGGAACACCAATAAATAAATAAATTTATTATTAAAAAAATAAATAATAAAATGATAAACATAGTAGGAAGAGCTATACGCCAATAAGTTAGGCAATCTAGAGGAAGCGGACGCATTCCTGGAAGGCCACAGACTACCAAAATTGGAAAGGGGAAGAAATAGAAAACCCGAACGGGCCGAAAACCAGGGAGGAATTTGAAGCAGTCATCAGAAACCTCCCAAGACACGCAAGTCCAGGGCCAGATGGCTTCCCAGGGGAATTCTATCAAACCTTTAAAGAAGAAACCATACCTATTCTACTACATCTGTTTCGAAAGACAGGAAGAGATGGAGTACTTCCAAATTCGTTCTTGAGGCCAGCATCACTTTATTTCTAAAACCAGACCAAGACCCCACCGAAAAGGAGAATTAGAGACCAATATCCCTGATGAACATGGATGCAAAAGTTCTCAACAAGACACTGGCCAATAGGATCCAACAGTACATTAAGAAAACTAACTGTTCACCATGAGCAAATAGGATTCATCCCTGGGACACAAGGCTGGTTCAACACGAAAAAAAATATATATATATGTATATATATATATATATATACATATATATATATATAAAATAAAAAATCAATGTGATTCATCATGTCAGCAACAGACGAAACAAGAACCGCATGATCCTCTCGTTAGACGCAGAGAAAGCATTTAAGAAAACACAGCATCCATTCATGATAAAACTCTTCAGAGTGTAGGGATAGAGGGATCATTCCACAACATCTTCAAAGCCTGGTACGAAAAGCCCACAGCAAATATTCTCAATGCGGAAGCACTGGGAGCCTTTCCCCTAAGATCAGGAACAAGACAGGGAGGTCCACACTCACCACTGCTATTCCACAAGAGTCCTGGAAGTTCTAGCCTCAGCAATCAGACGTCGAAGAGACCTTGAAGGCCATCAAATTGGCAAAGAAGCAGTCAAACTCTCCCTCTTCGCCGAATGACATGACAGTCTACGCAGAAAACCCAGAAGCATCCACCCCAAGATTGCTAGAACTCATACGGCAGTTTGGTAGCATGGCAGGATACAAGGTCAATGCCAGAAATCAGTGGCATTTCCATACACTGACAATGAGACTGAAGAAAGGGAAATTAAGGCGCCAATCCCATTGACAACTGCACCCAGAAGCGTAAGATACCTAGGAATAAACCTAACCGAAGAGGCAAAGGAGCTATACCCTAAAAGCTATAGAGCACTTCTGAGAGCTATCGAGGAAGACACAAAGAGATGGAAACGTATTCCATGCTCATGGATTGGCAGAATTAACCTTTTGAAAGTGTCCATGTTACCCAGGGCCATTTACACGTTTAATGCGCTCCCTATCAAAATACCATGGACTCCCTTGAGAGAGTTAGAACAAGTTATTTTAAGATCTGTATGGAATCAGAAAAGACCGCGAATAGCCAGGGGAATTTTAGAAAAGAAAACCATATCTGGGGGAATCACCACAATGCCAGATTTCAGGTGGTACTACAAAGCTGCGGTCATCGAGACAGTGTGGTACTGGCACAAAAACAGACACATGGATCAGTGGAACACAATAGAGAACCCAGAAGTGGCCCCTGAACTTCATGGTCACCTAATATTCGATAAAGGAGGAAAGACTATCCACTGGAAGCAACACAGTCTCTTCAGGAAATGGTGGCCTGGAAAATTGCACATCCACACGCAGAAGAATGAATGAAACTAGACCACTCTCTTCTTGCACCATACACATTTCGAGATAACTCAAAATGGATGAAAGATCTAAATGGGAGACAAGGGTCCATCAAAATCCCAGAGGAGAACACAGGCAACAAACGCCTTTTTGGAAATCGGCCACAGTAACTTCTTGCCAAGATACATCCATGAAGGCCAAAGAAACAAAAGCAAAAAGGAACTATTGGGACTTCATCAAGACAAGAAGCTTTCGCACAGCAAAGGATACCATCAACAAAACTAAAAGACAACCTACACAGTGGGAGAAGATATTTGCAAATGACGTATCAGATAAAGGGCTAGTTTCCAGGATCTACGAAGAACTTCTTTTTTTTTTTTTTTTTTTTTTTTTTTTTTACGAAGAACTTCTTAAACTCGACACCAGAGAAACAAATAATCCGATCATGAAATGGGCAAAAGACGTGAAGAGAGATCTCACAGAGGAAGTCATACGCATGGCCAACATGCACATGAGAAAATGCTCTGCATCACTTGCCATCAGGGAAATACAAATCAAAACCTCAATGACATACCACCTCACACCAGTGAGAATGTGGAAAATAAACAAGGCAGGAGACCACAAATGTTGGAGAGGATGCGGAGAAAAGGGAACCCTCTTACCCTGTTGGTGGGAATGTGAACTGGTGCAGCTACTCTGGAAAACTGTGTGGAGGATCCTAGAAGAGTTACAGATAGACCTGGTCTACGACCCAGCAATTGCACTGCTGGGGATTGACCCCAGAGTTTCAGATGCATTGAAACGGCGGGACACCTGCACCCCGATGTTTCCAGCAGCAATGTCCACAATAGCCAAACTGTGGAAGGAGCCTCGGTTTCCATCGAAAGATGAATGGCTAAAGAAGATAGATGAGGTTCACGTACACAATGGAATATTACTCAGGCATTAGAAACGACAGATACCCAGCATTTGCTTCCACGTGGATGGAAGTGGAGGGTATTACGCTGAGTGAAGTGAGTCAATCGGAGAAGGACAAACAGTGTATGTTCTCATTCGTTTGGGGAATATAAATAATAGTGAAAGGGATTCTAAGGGAAGGGAGGAGAAATGTGTGGGAAATATCAGAACGGGAGACAGAACGTAAAGACTCCTAACTCTGGGAAACGAACAAGGGGTGGTGGAAGGGGAGGAGGGCGGGGGTGGGGTGAGTGGGTGATGGGCACTGACAGGGACACTTCACGGGATGAGCACTGGCATGTGTTATTCTGTATGTTGGTAAATGGAACACCAATAAATAAATAAATTTATTATTAAAAAAATAAATAATAAAATGATAAACATAGTAGGAAGAGCTATACGCCAATAAGTTAGGCAATCTAGAGGAAGCGGACGCATTCCTGGAAGGCCACAGACTACCAAAATTGGAAAGGGGAAGAAATAGAAAACCCGAACGGGCCGAAAACCAGGGAGGAATTTGAAGCAGTCATCAGAAACCTCCCAAGACACGCAAGTCCAGGGCCAGATGGCTTCCCAGGGGAATTCTATCAAACCTTTAAAGAAGAAACCATACCTATTCTACTACATCTGTTTCGAAAGACAGGAAGAGATGGAGTACTTCCAAATTCGTTCTTGAGGCCAGCATCACTTTATTTCTAAAACCAGACCAAGACCCCACCGAAAAGGAGAATTAGAGACCAATATCCCTGATGAACATGGATGCAAAAGTTCTCAACAAGACACTGGCCAATAGGATCCAACAGTACATTAAGAAAACTAACTGTTCACCATGAGCAAATAGGATTCATCCCTGGGACACAAGGCTGGTTCAACACGAAAAAAAAATATATATATGTATATATATATACATATATATATATATAAAATAAAAAATCAATGTGATTCATCATATCAGCAACAGACGAAACAAGAACCGCATGATCCTCTCGTTAGACGCAGAGAAAGCATTTAAGAAAACACAGCATCCATTCATGATAAAACTCTTCAGAGTGTAGGGATAGAGGGATCATTCCACAACATCTTCAAAGCCTGGTACGAAAAGCCCACAGCAAATATTCTCAATGCGGAAGCACTGGGAGCCTTTCCCCTAAGATCAGGAACAAGACAGGGAGGTCCACACTCACCACTGCTATTCCACAAGAGTCCTGGAAGTTCTAGCCTCAGCAATCAGACGTCGAAGAGACCTTGAAGGCCATCAAATTGGCAAAGAAGCAGTCAAACTCTCCCTCTTCGCCGAATGACATGACAGTCTACGCAGAAAACCCAGAAGCATCCACCCCAAGATTGCTAGAACTCATACGGCAGTTTGGTAGCATGGCAGGATACAAGGTCAATGCCAGAAATCAGTGGCATTTCCATACACTGACAATGAGACTGAAGAAAGGGAAATTAAGGCGCCAATCCCATTGACAACTGCACCCAGAAGCGTAAGATACCTAGGAATAAACCTAACCGAAGAGGCAAAGGAGCTATACCCTAAAAGCTATAGAGCACTTCTGAGAGCTATCGAGGAAGACACAAAGAGATGGAAACGTATTCCATGCTCATGGATTGGCAGAATTAACCTTTTGAAAGTGTCCATGTTACCCAGGGCCATTTACACGTTTAATGCGCTCCCTATCAAAATACCATGGACTCCCTTGAGAGAGTTAGAACAAGTTATTTTAAGATGTGTATGGAATCAGAAAAGACCGCGAATAGCCAGGGGAATTTTAGAAAAGAAAACCATATCTGGGGGAATCACCACAATGCCAGATTTCAGGTGGTACTACAAAGCTGCGGTCATCGAGACAGTGTGGTACTGGCACAAAAACAGACACATGGATCAGTGGAACACAATAGAGAACCCAGAAGTGGCCCCTGAACTTCATGGTCACCTAATATTCGATAAAGGAGGAAAGACTATCCACTGGAAGCAACACAGTCTCTTCAGGAAATGGTGGCCTGGAAAATTGCACATCCACACGCAGAAGAATGAATGAAACTAGACCACTCTCTTCTTGCACCATACACATTTTGAGATAACTCAAAATGGATGAAAGATCTAAATGGGAGACAAGGGTCCATCAAAATCCCAGAGGAGAACACAGGCAACAAACGCCTTTTTGGAAATCGGCCACAGTAACTTCTTGCCAAGATACATCCATGAAGGCCAAAGAAACAAAAGCAAAAAGGAACTATTGGGACTTCATCAAGACAAGAAGCTTTCGCACAGCAAAGGATACCATCAACAAAACTAAAAGACAACCTACACAGTGGGAGAAGATATTTGCAAATGACGTATCAGATAAAGGGCTAGTTTCCAGGATCTACGAAGAACTTCTTTTTTTTTTTTTTTTTTTTTTTTTTTTTTTTTTTTTTACGAAGAACTTCTTAAACTCGACACCAGAGAAACAAATAATCCGATCATGAAATGGGCAAAAGACGTGAAGAGAGATCTCACAGAGGAAGTCATACGCATGGCCAACATGCACATGAGAAAATTCTCTGCATCACTTGCCATCAGGAAAATACAAATCAAAACCTCAATGACATACCACCTCACACCAGTGAGAATGTGGAAAATAAACAAGGCAGGAGACCACAAATGTTGGAGAGGATGCGGAGAAAAGGGAACCCTCTTACCCTGTTGGTGGGAATGTGAACTGGTGCAGCCACTCTGGAAAACTGTGTGGAGGATCCTAGAAGAGTTACAGATAGACCTGGTCTACGACCCAGCAATTGCACTGCTGGGGATTGACCCCAGAGTTTCAGATGCATTGAAACGGCGGGACACCTGCACCCCGATGTTTCCAGCAGCAATGTCCACAATAGCCAAACTGTGGAAGGAGCCTCGGTTTCCATCGAAAGATGAATGGCTAAAGAAGATAGATGAGGTTCACGTACACAATGGAATATTACTCAGGCATTAGAAACGACAGATACCCAGCATTTGCTTCCACGTGGATGGAAGTGGAGGGTATTACGCTGAGTGAAGTGAGTCAATCGGAGAAGGACAAACAGTGTATGTTCTCATTCGTTTGGGGAATATAAATAATAGTGAAAGGGATTCTAAGGGAAGGGAGGAGAAATGTGTGGGAAATATCAGAACGGGAGACAGAACGTAAAGACTCCTAACTCTGGGAAACGAACAAGGGGTGGTGGAAGGGGAGGAGGGCGGGGGTGGGGTGAGTGGGTGACGGGCACTGACAGGAACACTTCACGGGATGAGCACTGGCATGTGTTATTCTGTATGTTGGTAAATGGAACACCAATAAATAAATAAATTTATTATTAAAAAAATAAATAATAAAATGATAAACATAGTAGGAAGAGCTATACGCCAATAAGTTAGGCAATCTAGAGGAAGCGGACGCATTCCTGGAAGGCCACAGACTACCAAAATTGGAAAGGGGAAGAAATAGAAAACCCGAACGGGCCGAAAACCAGGGAGGAATTTGAAGCAGTCATCAGAAACCTCCCAAGACACGCAAGTCCAGGGCCAGATGGCTTCCCAGGGGAATTCTATCAAACCTTTAAAGAAGAAACCATACCTATTCTACTACATCTGTTTCGAAAGACAGGAAGAGATGGAGTACTTCCAAATTCGTTCTTGAGGCCAGCATCACTTTATTTCTAAAACCAGACCAAGACCCCACCGAAAAGGAGAATTAGAGACCAATATCCCTGATGAACATGGATGCAAAAGTTCTCAACAAGACACTGGCCAATAGGATCCAACAGTACATTAAGAAAACTAACTGTTCACCATGAGCAAATAGGATTCATCCCTGGGACACAAGGCTGGTTCAACACGAAAAAAAAAATATATATATGTATATATATATATATATATACATATATATATATATAAAATAAAAAATCAATGTGATTCATCATGTCAGCAACAGACGAAACAAGAACCGCATGATCCTCTCGTTAGACGCAGAGAAAGCATTTAAGAAAACACAGCATCCATTCATGATAAAACTCTTCAGAGTGTAGGGATAGAGGGATCATTCCACAACATCTTCAAAGCCTGGTACGAAAAGCCCACAGCAAATATTCTCAATGCGGAAGCACTGGGAGCCTTTCCCCTAAGATCAGGAACAAGACAGGGAGGTCCACACTCACCACTGCTATTCCACAAGAGTCCTGGAAGTTCTAGCCTCAGCAATCAGACGTCGAAGAGACCTTGAAGGCCATCAAATTGGCAAAGAAGCAGTCAAACTCTCCCTCTTCGCCGAATGACATGACAGTCTACGCAGAAAACCCAGAAGCATCCACCCCAAGATTGCTAGAACTCATACGGCAGTTTGGTAGCATGGCAGGATACAAGGTCAATGCCAGAAATCAGTGGCATTTCCATACACTGACAATGAGACTGAAGAAAGGGAAATTAAGGCGCCAATCCCATTGACAACTGCACCCAGAAGCGTAAGATACCTAGGAATAAACCTAACCGAAGAGGCAAAGGAGCTATACCCTAAAAGCTATAGAGCACTTCTGAGAGCTATCGAGGAAGACACAAAGAGATGGAAACGTATTCCATGCTCATGGATTGGCAGAATTAACCTTTTGAAAGTGTCCATGTTACCCAGGGCCATTTACACGTTTAATGCGCTCCCTATCAAAATACCATGGACTCCCTTGAGAGAGTTAGAACAAGTTATTTTAAGATCTGTATGGAATCAGAAAAGACCGCGAATAGCCAGGGAAATTTTAGAAAAGAAAACCATATCTGGGGGAATCACCACAATGCCAGATTTCAGGTGGTACTACAAAGCTGCGGTCATCGAGACAGTGTGGTACTGGCACAAAAACAGACACATGGATCAGTGGAACACAATAGAGAACCCAGAAGTGGCCCCTGAACTTCATGGTCACCTAATATTCGATAAAGGAGGAAAGACTATCCACTGGAAGCAACACAGTCTCTTCAGGAAATGGTGGCCTGGAAAATTGCACATCCACACGCAGAAGAATGAATGAAACTAGACCACTCTCTTCTTGCACCATACACATTTCGAGATAACTCAAAATGGATGAAAGATCTAAATGGGAGACAAGGGTCCATCAAAATCCCAGAGGAGAACACAGGCAACAAACGCCTTTTTGGAAATCGGCCACAGTAACTTCTTGCCAAGATACATCCATGAAGGCCAAAGAAACAAAAGCAAAAAGGAACTATTGGGACTTCATCAAGACAAGAAGCTTTCGCACAGCAAAGGATACCATCAACAAAACTAAAAGACAACCTACACAGTGGGAGAAGATATTTGCAAATGACGTATCAGATAAAGGGCTAGTTTCCAGGATCTACGAAGAACTTCTTAAACTCGACACCAGAGAAACAAATAATCCGATCATGAAATGGGCAAAAGACGTGAAGAGAGATCTCACAGAGGAAGTCATACGCATGGCCAACATGCACATGAGAAAATGCTCTGCATCACTTGCCATCAGGGAAATACAAATCAAAACCTCAATGACATACCACCTCACACCAGTGAGAATGTGGAAAATAAACAAGGCAGGAGACCACAAATGTTGGAGAGGATGCGGAGAAAAGGGAACCCTCTTACCCTGTTGGTGGGAATGTGAACTGGTGCAGCCACTCTGGAAAACTGTGTGGAGGATCCTAGAAGAGTTACAGATAGACCTGGTCTACGACCCAGCAATTGCACTGCTGGGGATTGACCCCAGAGTTTCAGATGCATTGAAACGGCGGGACACCTGCACCCCGATGTTTCCAGCAGCAATGTCCACAATAGCCAAACTGTGGAAGGAGCCTCGGTTTCCATCGAAAGATGAATGGCTAAAGAAGATAGATGAGGTTCACGTACACAATGGAATATTACTCAGGCATTAGAAACGACAGATACCCAGCATTTGCTTCCACGTGGATGGAAGTGGAGGGTATTACGCTGAGTGAAGTGAGTCAATCGGAGAAGGACAAACAGTGTATGTTCTCATTCGTTTGGGGAATATAAATAATAGTGAAAGGGATTCTAAGGGAAGGGAGGAGAAATGTGTGGGAAATATCAGAACGGGAGACAGAACGTAAAGACTCCTAACTCTGGGAAACGAACAAGGGGTGGTGGAAGGGGAGGAGGGCGGGGGTGGGGTGAGTGGGTGACGGGCACTGACAGGGACACTTCACGGGATGAGCACTGGCATGTGTTATTCTGTATGTTGGTAAATGGAACACCAATAAATAAATAAATTTATTATTAAAAAAATAAATAATAAAATGATAAACATAGTAGGAAGAGCTATACGCCAATAAGTTAGGCAATCTAGAGGAAGCGGACGCATTCCTGGAAGGCCACAGACTACCAAAATTGGAAAGGGGAAGAAATAGAAAACCCGAACGGGCCGAAAACCAGGGAGGAATTTGAAGCAGTCATCAGAAACCTCCCAAGACACGCAAGTCCAGGGCCAGATGGCTTCCCAGGGGAATTCTATCAAACCTTTAAAGAAGAAACCATACCTATTCTACTACATCTGTTTCGAAAGACAGGAAGAGATGGAGTACTTCCAAATTCGTTCTTGAGGCCAGCATCACTTTATTTCTAAAACCAGACCAAGACCCCACCGAAAAGGAGAATTAGAGACCAATATCCCTGATGAACATGGATGCAAAAGTTCTCAACAAGACACTGGCCAATAGGATCCAACAGTACATTAAGAAAACTAACTGTTCACCATGAGCAAATAGGATTCATCCCTGGGACACAACGCTGGTTCAACACGAAAAAAAATATATATATATGTATATATATATATATATATACATATATATATATATAAAATAAAAAATCAATGTGATTCATCATGTCAGCAACAGACGAAACAAGAACCGCATGATCCTCTCGTTAGACGCAGAGAAAGCATTTAAGAAAACACAGCATCCATTCATGATAAAACTCTTCAGAGTGTAGGGATAGAGGGATCATTCCACAACATCTTCAAAGCCTGGTACGAAAAGCCCACAGCAAATATTCTCAATGCGGAAGCACTGGGAGCCTTTCCCCTAAGATCAGGAACAAGACAGGGAGGTCCACACTCACCACTGCTATTCCACAAGAGTCCTGGAAGTTCTAGCCTCAGCAATCAGACGTCGAAGAGACCTTGAAGGCCATCAAATTGGCAAAGAAGCAGTCAAACTCTCCCTCTTCGCCGAATGACATGACAGTCTACGCAGAAAACCCAGAAGCATCCACCCCAAGATTGCTAGAACTCATACGGCAGTTTGGTAGCATGGCAGGATACAAGGTCAATGCCAGAAATCAGTGGCATTTCCATACACTGACAATGAGACTGAAGAAAGGGAAATTAAGGCGCCAATCCCATTGACAACTGCACCCAGAAGCGTAAGATACCTAGGAATAAACCTAACCGAAGAGGCAAAGGAGCTATACCCTAAAAGCTATAGAGCACTTCTGAGAGCTATCGAGGAAGACACAAAGAGATGGAAACGTATTCCATGCTCATGGATTGGCAGAATTAACCTTTTGAAAGTGTCCATGTTACCCAGGGCCATTTACACGTTTAATGCGCTCCCTATCAAAATACCATGGACTCCCTTGAGAGAGTTAGAACAAGTTATTTTAAGATCTGTATGGAATCAGAAAAGACCGCGAATAGCCAGGGAAATTTTAGAAAAGAAAACCATATCTGGGGGAATCACCACAATGCCAGATTTCAGGTGGTACTACAAAGCTGCGGTCATCGAGACAGTGTGGTACTGGCACAAAAACAGACACATGGATCAGTGGAACACAATAGAGAACCCAGAAGTGGCCCCTGAACTTCATGGTCACCTAATATTCGATAAAGGAGGAAAGACTATCCACTGGAAGCAACACAGTCTCTTCAGGAAATGGTGGCCTGGAAAATTGCACATCCACACGCAGAAGAATGAATGAAACTAGACCACTCTCTTCTTGCACCATACACATTTCGAGATAACTCAAAATGGATGAAAGATCTAAATGGGAGACAAGGGTCCATCAAAATCCCAGAGGAGAACACAGGCAACAAACGCCTTTTTGGAAATCGGCCACAGTAACTTCTTGCCAAGATACATCCATGAAGGCCAAAGAAACAAAAGCAAAAAGGAACTATTGGGACTTCATCAAGACAAGAAGCTTTCGCACAGCAAAGGATACCATCAACAAAACTAAAAGACAACCTACACAGTGGGAGAAGATATTTGCAAATGACGTATCAGATAAAGGGCTAGTTTCCAGGATCTACGAAGAACTTCTTAAACTCGACACCAGAGAAACAAATAATCCGATCATGAAATGGGCAAAAGACGTGAAGAGAGATCTCACAGAGGAAGTCATACGCATGGCCAACATGCACATGAGAAAATGCTCTGCATCACTTGCCATCAGGGAAATACAAATCAAAACCTCAATGACATACCACCTCACACCAGTGAGAATGTGGAAAATAAACAAGGCAGGAGACCACAAATGTTGGAGAGGATGCGGAGAAAAGGGAACCCTCTTACCCTGTTGGTGGGAATGTGAACTGGTGCAGCCACTCTGGAAAACTGTGTGGAGGATCCTAGAAGAGTTACAGATAGACCTGGTCTACGACCCAGCAATTGCACTGCTGGGGATTGACCCCAGAGTTTCAGATGCATTGAAACGGCGGGACACCTGCACCCCGATGTTTCCAGCAGCAATGTCCACAATAGCCAAACTGTGGAAGGAGCCTCGGTTTCCATCGAAAGATGAATGGCTAAAGAAGATAGATGAGGTTCACGTACACAATGGAATATTACTCAGGCATTAGAAACGACAGATACCCAGCATTTGCTTCCACGTGGATGGAAGTGGAGGGTATTACGCTGAGTGAAGTGAGTCAATCGGAGAAGGACAAACAGTGTATGTTCTCATTCGTTTGGGGAATATAAATAATAGTGAAAGGGATTCTAAGGGAAGGGAGGAGAAATGTGTGGGAAATATCAGAACGGGAGACAGAACGTAAAGACTCCTAACTCTGGGAAACGAACAAGGGGTGGTGGAAGGGGAGGAGGGCGGGGGTGGGGTGAGTGGGTGACGGGCACTGACAGGGACACTTCACGGGATGAGCACTGGCATGTGTTATTCTGTATGTTGGTAAATGGAACACCAATAAATAAATAAATTTATTATTAAAAAAATAAATAATAAAATGATAAACATAGTAGGAAGAGCTATACGCCAATAAGTTAGGCAATCTAGAGGAAGCGGACGCATTCCTGGAAGGCCACAGACTACCAAAATTGGAAAGGGGAAGAAATAGAAAACCCGAACGGGCCGAAAACCAGGGAGGAATTTGAAGCAGTCATCAGAAACCTCCCAAGACACGCAAGTCCAGGGCCAGATGGCTTCCCAGGGGAATTCTATCAAACCTTTAAAGAAGAAACCATACCTATTCTACTACATCTGTTTCGAAAGACAGGAAGAGATGGAGTACTTCCAAATTCGTTCTTGAGGCCAGCATCACTTTATTTCTAAAACCAGACCAAGACCCCACCGAAAAGGAGAATTAGAGACCAATATCCCTGATGAACATGGATGCAAAAGTTCTCAACAAGACACTGGCCAATAGGATCCAACAGTACATTAAGAAAACTAACTGTTCACCATGAGCAAATAGGATTCATCCCTGGGACACAACGCTGGTTCAACACGAAAAAAAATATATATATATGTATATATATATATATATATATACATATATATATATATAAAATAAAAAATCAATGTGATTCATCATGTCAGCAACAGACGAAACAAGAACCGCATGATCCTCTCGTTAGACGCAGAGAAAGCATTTAAGAAAACACAGCATCCATTCATGATAAAACTCTTCAGAGTGTAGGGATAGAGGGATCATTCCACAACATCTTCAAAGCCTGGTACGAAAAGCCCACAGCAAATATTCTCAATGCGGAAGCACTGGGAGCCTTTCCCCTAAGATCAGGAACAAGACAGGGAGGTCCACACTCACCACTGCTATTCCACAAGAGTCCTGGAAGTTCTAGCCTCAGCAATCAGACGTCGAAGAGACCTTGAAGGCCATCAAATTGGCAAAGAAGCAGTCAAACTCTCCCTCTTCGCCGAATGACATGACAGTCTACGCAGAAAACCCAGAAGCATCCACCCCAAGATTGCTAGAACTCATACGGCAGTTTGGTAGCATGGCAGGATACAAGGTCAATGCCAGAAATCAGTGGCATTTCCATACACTGACAATGAGACTGAAGAAAGGGAAATTAAGGCGCCAATCCCATTGACAACTGCACCCAGAAGCGTAAGATACCTAGGAATAAACCTAACCGAAGAGGCAAAGGAGCTATACCCTAAAAGCTATAGAGCACTTCTGAGAGCTATCGAGGAAGACACAAAGAGATGGAAACGTATTCCATGCTCATGGATTGGCAGAATTAACCTTTTGAAAGTGTCCATGTTACCCAGGGCCATTTACACGTTTAATGCGCTCCCTATCAAAATACCATGGACTCCCTTGAGAGAGTTAGAACAAGTTATTTTAAGATCTGTATGGAATCAGAAAAGACCGCGAATAGCCAGGGGAATTTTAGAAAAGAAAACCATATCTGGGGGAATCACCACAATGCCAGATTTCAGGTGGTACTACAAAGCTGCGGTCATCGAGACAGTGTGGTACTGGCACAAAAACAGACACATGGATCAGTGGAACACAATAGAGAACCCAGAAGTGGCCCCTGAACTTCATGGTCACCTAATATTCGATAAAGGAGGAAAGACTATCCACTGGAAGCAACACAGTCTCTTCAGGAAATGGTGGCCTGGAAAATTGCACATCCACACGCAGAAGAATGAATGAAACTAGACCACTCTCTTCTTGCACCATACACATTTTGAGATAACTCAAAATGGATGAAAGATCTAAATGGGAGACAAGGGTCCATCAAAATCCCAGAGGAGAACACAGGCAACAAACGCCTTTTTGGAAATCGGCCACAGTAACTTCTTGCCAAGATACATCCATGAAGGCCAAAGAAACAAAAGCAAAAAGGAACTATTGGGACTTCATCAAGACAAGAAGCTTTCGCACAGCAAAGGATACCATCAACAAAACTAAAAGACAACCTACACAGTGGGAGAAGATATTTGCAAATGACGTATCAGATAAAGGGCTAGTTTCCAGGATCTACGAAGAACTTCTTTTTTTTTTTTTTTTTTTTTTTTTTTTTTTTTTTTTTTTACGAAGAACTTCTTAAACTCGACACCAGAGAAACAAATAATCCGATCATGAAATGGGCAAAAGACGTGAAGAGAGATCTCACAGAGGAAGTCATACGCATGGCCAACATGCACATGAGAAAATGCTCTGCATCACTTGCCATCAGGGAAATACAAATCAAAACCTCAATGACATACCACCTCACACCAGTGAGAATGTGGAAAATAAACAAGGCAGGAGACCACAAATGTTGGAGAGGATGCGGAGAAAAGGGAACCCTCTTACCCTGTTGGTGGGAATGTGAACTGGTGCAGCCACTCTGGAAAACTGTGTGGAGGATCCTAGAAGAGTTACAGATAGACCTGGTCTACGACCCAGCAATTGCACTGCTGGGGATTGACCCCAGAGTTTCAGATGCATTGAAACGGCGGGACACCTGCACCCCGATGTTTCCAGCAGCAATGTCCACAATAGCCAAACTGTGGAAGGAGCCTCGGTTTCCATCGAAAGATGAATGGCTAAAGAAGATAGATGAGGTTCACGTACACAATGGAATATTACTCAGGCATTAGAAACGACAGATACCCAGCATTTGCTTCCACGTGGATGGAAGTGGAGGGTATTACGCTGAGTGAAGTGAGTCAATCGGAGAAGGACAAACAGTGTATGTTCTCATTCGTTTGGGGAATATAAATAATAGTGAAAGGGATTCTAAGGGAAGGGAGGAGAAATGTGTGGGAAATATCAGAACGGGAGACAGAACGTAAAGACTCCTAACTCTGGGAAACGAACAAGGGGTGGTGGAAGGGGAGGAGGGCGGGGGTGGGGTGAGTGGGTGATGGGCACTGACAGGGACACTTCACGGGATGAGCACTGGCATGTGTTATTCTGTATGTTGGTAAATGGAACACCAATAAATAAATAAATTTATTATTAAAAAAATAAATAATAAAATGATAAACATAGTAGGAAGAGCTATACGCCAATAAGTTAGGCAATCTAGAGGAAGCGGACGCATTCCTGGAAGGCCACAGACTACCAAAATTGGAAAGGGGAAGAAATAGAAAACCCGAACGGGCCGAAAACCAGGGAGGAATTTGAAGCAGTCATCAGAAACCTCCCAAGATTCGCAAGTCCAGGGCCAGATGGCTTCCCAGGGGAATTCTATCAAACCTTTAAAGAAGAAACCATACCTATTCTACTACATCTGTTTCGAAAGACAGGAAGAGATGGAGTACTTCCAAATTCGTTCTTGAGGCCAGCATCACTTTATTTCTAAAACCAGACCAAGACCCCACCGAAAAGGAGAATTAGAGACCAATATCCCTGATGAACATGGATGCAAAAGTTCTCAACAAGACACTGGCCAATAGGATCCAACAGTACATTAAGAAAACTAACTGTTCACCATGAGCAAATAGGATTCATCCCTGGGACACAAGGCTGGTTCAACACGAAAAAAAAAATATATATATGTATATATATATACATATATATATATATAAAATAAAAAATCAATGTGATTCATCATATCAGCAACAGACGAAACAAGAACCGCATGATCCTCTCGTTAGACGCAGAGAAAGCATTTAAGAAAACACAGCATCCATTCATGATAAAACTCTTCAGAGTGTAGGGATAGAGGGATCATTCCACAACATCTTCAAAGCCTGGTACGAAAAGCCCACAGCAAATATTCTCAATGCGGAAGCACTGGGAGCCTTTCCCCTAAGATCAGGAACAAGACAGGGAAGTCCACACTCACCACTGCTATTCCACAAGAGTCCTGGAAGTTCTAGCCTCAGCAATCAGACGTCGAAGAGACCTTGAAGGCCATCAAATTGGCAAAGAAGCAGTCAAACTCTCCCTCTTCGCCGAATGACATGACAGTCTACGCAGAAAACCCAGAAGCATCCACCCCAAGATTGCTAGAACTCATACGGCAGTTTGGTAGCATGGCAGGATACAAGGTCAATGCCAGAAATCAGTGGCATTTCCATACACTGACAATGAGACTGAAGAAAGGGAAATTAAGGCGCCAATCCCATTGACAACTGCACCCAGAAGCGTAAGATACCTAGGAATAAACCTAACCGAAGAGGCAAAGGAGCTATACCCTAAAAGCTATAGAGCACTTCTGAGAGCTATCGAGGAAGACACAAAGAGATGGAAACGTATTCCATGCTCATGGATTGGCAGAATTAACCTTTTGAAAGTGTCCATGTTACCCAGGGCCATTTACACGTTTAATGCGCTCCCTATCAAAATACCATGGACTCCCTTGAGAGAGTTAGAACAAGTTATTTTAAGATCTGTATGGAATCAGAAAAGACCGCGAATAGCCAGGGAAATTTTAGAAAAGAAAACCATATCTGGGGGAATCACCACAATGCCAGATTTCAGGTGGTACTACAAAGCTGCGGTCATCGAGACAGTGTGGTACTGGCACAAAAACAGACACATGGATCAGTGGAACACAATAGAGAACCCAGAAGTGGCCCCTGAACTTCATGGTCACCTAATATTCGATAAAGGAGGAAAGACTATCCACTGGAAGCAACACAGTCTCTTCAGGAAATGGTGGCCTGGAAAATTGCACATCCACACGCAGAAGAATGAATGAAACTAGACCACTCTCTTCTTGCACCATACACATTTCGAGATAACTCAAAATGGATGAAAGATCTAAATGGGAGACAAGGGTCCATCAAAATCCCAGAGGAGAACACAGGCAACAAACGCCTTTTTGGAAATCGGCCACAGTAACTTCTTGCCAAGATACATCCATGAAGGCCAAAGAAACAAAAGCAAAAAGGAACTATTGGGACTTCATCAAGACAAGAAGCTTTCGCACAGCAAAGGATACCATCAACAAAACTAAAAGACAACCTACACAGTGGGAGAAGATATTTGCAAATGACGTATCAGATAAAGGGCTAGTTTCCAGGATCTACGAAGAACTTCTTAAACTCGACACCAGAGAAACAAATAATCCGATCATGAAATGGGCAAAAGACGTGAAGAGAGATCTCACAGAGGAAGTCATACGCATGGCCAACATGCACATGAGAAAATGCTCTGCATCACTTGCCATCAGGGAAATACAAATCAAAACCTCAATGACATACCACCTCACACCAGTGAGAATGTGGAAAATAAACAAGGCAGGAGACCACAAATGTTGGAGAGGATGCGGAGAAAAGGGAACCCTCTTACCCTGTTGGTGGGAATGTGAACTGGTGCAGCCACTCTGGAAAACTGTGTGGAGGATCCTAGAAGAGTTACAGATAGACCTGGTCTACGACCCAGCAATTGCACTGCTGGGGATTGACCCCAGAGTTTCAGATGCATTGAAACGGCGGGACACCTGCACCCCGATGTTTCCAGCAGCAATGTCCACAATAGCCAAACTGTGGAAGGAGCCTCGGTTTCCATCGAAAGATGAATGGCTAAAGAAGATAGATGAGGTTCACGTACACAATGGAATATTACTCAGGCATTAGAAACGACAGATACCCAGCATTTGCTTCCACGTGGATGGAAGTGGAGGGTATTACGCTGAGTGAAGTGAGTCAATCGGAGAAGGACAAACAGTGTATGTTCTCATTCGTTTGGGGAATATAAATAATAGTGAAAGGGATTCTAAGGGAAGGGAGGAGAAATGTGTGGGAAATATCAGAACGGGAGACAGAACGTAAAGACTCCTAACTCTGGGAAACGAACAAGGGGTGGTGGAAGGGGAGGAGGGCGGGGGTGGGGTGAGTGGGTGACGGGCACTGACAGGGACACTTCACGGGATGAGCACTGGCATGTGTTATTCTGTATGTTGGTAAATGGAACACCAATAAATAAATAAATTTATTATTAAAAAAATAAATAATAAAATGATAAACATAGTAGGAAGAGCTATACGCCAATAAGTTAGGCAATCTAGAGGAAGCGGACGCATTCCTGGAAGGCCACAGACTACCAAAATTGGAAAGGGGAAGAAATAGAAAACCCGAACGGGCCGAAAACCAGGGAGGAATTTGAAGCAGTCATCAGAAACCTCCCAAGACACGCAAGTCCAGGGCCAGATGGCTTCCCAGGGGAATTCTATCAAACCTTTAAAGAAGAAACCATACCTATTCTACTACATCTGTTTCGAAAGACAGGAAGAGATGGAGTACTTCCAAATTCGTTCTTGAGGCCAGCATCACTTTATTTCTAAAACCAGACCAAGACCCCACCGAAAAGGAGAATTAGAGACCAATATCCCTGATGAACATGGATGCAAAAGTTCTCAACAAGACACTGGCCAATAGGATCCAACAGTACATTAAGAAAACTAACTGTTCACCATGAGCAAATAGGATTCATCCCTGGGACACAAGGCTGGTTCAACACGAAAAAAAATATATATATATGTATATATATATATATATATACATATATATATATATATAAAATAAAAAATCAATGTGATTCATCATGTCAGCAACAGACGAAACAAGAACCGCATGATCCTCTCGTTAGACGCAGAGAAAGCATTTAAGAAAACACAGCATCCATTCATGATAAAACTCTTCAGAGTGTAGGGATAGAGGGATCATTCCACAACATCTTCAAAGCCTGGTACGAAAAGCCCACAGCAAATATTCTCAATGCGGAAGCACTGGGAGCCTTTCCCCTAAGATCAGGAACAAGACAGGGAGGTCCACACTCACCACTGCTATTCCACAAGAGTCCTGGAAGTTCTAGCCTCAGCAATCAGACGTCGAAGAGACCTTGAAGGCCATCAAATTGGCAAAGAAGCAGTCAAACTCTCCCTCTTCGCCGAATGACATGACAGTCTACGCAGAAAACGCAGAAGCATCCACCCCAAGATTGCTAGAACTCATACGGCAGTTTGGTAGCATGGCAGGATACAAGGTCAATGCCAGAAATCAGTGGCATTTCCATACACTGACAATGAGACTGAAGAAAGGGAAATTAAGGCGCCAATCCCATTGACAACTGCACCCAGAAGCGTAAGATACCTAGGAATAAACCTAACCGAAGAGGCAAAGGAGCTATACCCTAAAAGCTATAGAGCACTTCTGAGAGCTATCGAGGAAGACACAAAGAGATGGAAACGTATTCCATGCTCATGGATTGGCAGAATTAACCTTTTGAAAGTGTCCATGTTACCCAGGGCCATTTACACGTTTAATGCGCTCCCTATCAAAATACCATGGACTCCCTTGAGAGAGTTAGAACAAGTTATTTTAAGATCTGTATGGAATCAGAAAAGACCGCGAATAGCCAGGGGAATTTTAGAAAAGAAAACCATATCTGGGGGAATCACCACAATGCCAGATTTCAGGTGGTACTACAAAGCTGCGGTCATCGAGACAGTGTGGTACTGGCACAAAAACAGACACATGGATCAGTGGAACACAATAGAGAACCCAGAAGTGGCCCCTGAACTTCATGGTCACCTAATATTCGATAAAGGAGGAAAGACTATCCACTGGAAGCAACACAGTCTCTTCAGGAAATGGTGGCCTGGAAAATTGCACATCCACACGCAGAAGAATGAATGAAACTAGACCACTCTCTTCTTGCACCATACACATTTTGAGATAACTCAAAATGGATGAAAGATCTAAATGGGAGACAAGGGTCCATCAAAATCCCAGAGGAGAACACAGGCAACAAACGCCTTTTTGGAAATCGGCCACAGTAACTTCTTGCCAAGATACATCCATGAAGGCCAAAGAAACAAAAGCAAAAAGGAACTATTGGGACTTCATCAAGACAAGAAGCTTTCGCACAGCAAAGGATACCATCAACAAAACTAAAAGACAACCTACACAGTGGGAGAAGATATTTGCAAATGACGTATCAGATAAAGGGCTAGTTTCCAGGATCTACGAAGAACTTCTTTTTTTTTTTTTTTTTTTTTTTTTTTTTTTTACGAAGAACTTCTTAAACTCGACACCAGAGAAACAAATAATCCGATCATGAAATGGGCAAAAGACGTGAAGAGAGATCTCACAGAGGAAGTCATACGCATGGCCAACATGCACATGAGAAAATGCTCTGCATCACTTGCCATCAGGGAAATACAAATCAAAACCTCAATGACATACCACCTCACACCAGTGAGAATGTGGAAAATAAACAAGGCAGGAGACCACAAATGTTGGAGAGGATGCGGAGAAAAGGGAACCCTCTTACCCTGTTGGTGGGAATGTGAACTGGTGCAGCTACTCTGGAAAACTGTGTGGAGGATCCTAGAAGAGTTACAGATAGACCTGGTCTACGACCCAGCAATTGCACTGCTGGGGATTGACCCCAGAGTTTCAGATGCATTGAAACGGCGGGACACCTGCACCCCGATGTTTCCAGCAGCAATGTCCACAATAGCCAAACTGTGGAAGGAGCCTCGGTTTCCATCGAAAGATGAATGGCTAAAGAAGATAGATGAGGTTCACGTACACAATGGAATATTACTCAGGCATTAGAAACGACAGATACCCAGCATTTGCTTCCACGTGGATGGAAGTGGAGGGTATTACGCTGAGTGAAGTGAGTCAATCGGAGAAGGACAAACAGTGTATGTTCTCATTCGTTTGGGGAATATAAATAATAGTGAAAGGGATTCTAAGGGAAGGGAGGAGAAATGTGTGGGAAATATCAGAACGGGAGACAGAACGTAAAGACTCCTAACTCTGGGAAACGAACAAGGGGTGGTGGAAGGGGAGGAGGGCGGGGGTGGGGTGAGTGGGTGATGGGCACTGACAGGGACACTTCACGGGATGAGCACTGGCATGTGTTATTCTGTATGTTGGTAAATGGAACACCAATAAATAAATAAATTTATTATTAAAAAAATAAATAATAAAATGATAAACATAGTAGGAAGAGCTATACGCCAATAAGTTAGGCAATCTAGAGGAAGCGGACGCATTCCTGGAAGGCCACAGACTACCAAAATTGGAAAGGGGAAGAAATAGAAAACCCGAACGGGCCGAAAACCAGGGAGGAATTTGAAGCAGTCATCAGAAACCTCCCAAGACACGCAAGTCCAGGGCCAGATGGCTTCCCAGGGGAATTCTATCAAACCTTTAAAGAAGAAACCATACCTATTCTACTACATCTGTTTCGAAAGACAGGAAGAGATGGAGTACTTCCAAATTCGTTCTTGAGGCCAGCATCACTTTATTTCTAAAACCAGACCAAGACCCCACCGAAAAGGAGAATTAGAGACCAATATCCCTGATGAACATGGATGCAAAAGTTCTCAACAAGACACTGGCCAATAGGATCCAACAGTACATTAAGAAAACTAACTGTTCACCATGAGCAAATAGGATTCATCCCTGGGACACAAGGCTGGTTCAACACGAAAAAAAATATATATATATGTATATATATATACATATATATATATATAAAATAAAAAATCAATGTGATTCATCATATCAGCAACAGACGAAACAAGAACCGCATGATCCTCTCGTTAGACGCAGAGAAAGCATTTAAGAAAACACAGCATCCATTCATGATAAAACTCTTCAGAGTGTAGGGATAGAGGGATCATTCCACAACATCTTCAAAGCCTGGTACGAAAAGCCCACAGCAAATATTCTCAATGCGGAAGCACTGGGAGCCTTTCCCCTAAGATCAGGAACAAGACAGGGAGGTCCACACTCACCACTGCTATTCCACAAGAGTCCTGGAAGTTCTAGCCTCAGCAATCAGACGTCGAAGAGACCTTGAAGGCCATCAAATTGGCAAAGAAGCAGTCAAACTCTCCCTCTTCGCCGAATGACATGACAGTCTACGCAGAAAACCCAGAAGCATCCACCCCAAGATTGCTAGAACTCATATGGCAGTTTGGTAGCATGGCAGGATACAAGGTCAATGCCAGAAATCAGTGGCATTTCCATACACTGACAATGAGACTGAAGAAAGGGAAATTAAGGCGCCAATCCCATTGACAACTGCACCCAGAAGCGTAAGATACCTAGGAATAAACCTAACCGAAGAGGCAAAGGAGCTATACCCTAAAAGCTATAGAGCACTTCTGAGAGCTATCGAGGAAGACACAAAGAGATGGAAACGTATTCCATGCTCATGGATTGGCAGAATTAACCTTTTGAAAGTGTCCATGTTACCCAGGGCCATTTACACGTTTAATGCGCTCCCTATCAAAATACCATGGACTCCCTTGAGAGAGTTAGAACAAGTTATTTTAAGATCTGTATGGAATCAGAAAAGACCGCGAATAGCCAGGGGAATTTTAGAAAAGAAAACCATATCTGGGGGAATCACCACAATGCCAGATTTCAGGTGGTACTACAAAGCTGCGGTCATCGAGACAGTGTGGTACTGGCACAAAAACAGACACATGGACCAGTGGAACACAATAGAGAACCCAGAAGTGGCCCCTGAACTTCATGGTCACCTAATATTCGATAAAGGAGGAAAGACTATCCACTGGAAGCAACACAGTCTCTTCAGGAAATGGTGGCCTGGAAAATTGCACATCCACACGCAGAAGAATGAATGAAACTAGACCACTCTCTTCTTGCACCATACACATTTTGAGATAACTCAAAATGGATGAAAGATCTAAATGGGAGACAAGGGTCCATCAAAATCCCAGAGGAGAACACAGGCAACAAACGCCTTTTTGGAAATCGGCCACAGTAACTTCTTGCCAAGATACATCCATGAAGGCCAAAGAAACAAAAGCAAAAAGGAACTATTGGGACTTCATCAAGACAAGAAGCTTTCGCACAGCAAAGGATACCATCAACAAAACTAAAAGACAACCTACACAGTGGGAGAAGATATTTGCAAATGACGTATCAGATAAAGGGCTAGTTTCCAGGATCTACGAAGAACTTCTTAAACTCGACACCAGAGAAACAAATAATCCGATCATGAAATGGGCAAAAGACGTGAAGAGAGATCTCACAGAGGAAGTCATACGCATGGCCAACATGCACATGAGAAAATGCTCTGCATCACTTGCCATCAGGGAAATACAAATCAAAACCTCAATGACATACCACCTCACACCAGTGAGAATGTGGAAAATAAACAAGGCAGGAGACCACAAATGTTGGAGAGGATGCGGAGAAAAGGGAACCCTCTTACCCTGTTGGTGGGAATGTGAACTGGTGCAGCCACTCTGGAAAACTGTGTGGAGGATCCTAGAAGAGTTACAGATAGACCTGGTCTACGACCCAGCAATTGCACTGCTGGGGATTGACCCCAGAGTTTCAGATGCATTGAAACGGCGGGACACCTGCACCCCGATGTTTCCAGCAGCAATGTCCACAATAGCCAAACTGTGGAAGGAGCCTCGGTTTCCATCGAAAGATGAATGGCTAAAGAAGATAGATGAGGTTCACGTACACAATGGAATATTACTCAGGCATTAGAAACGACAGATACCCAGCATTTGCTTCCACGTGGATGGAAGTGGAGGGTATTACGCTGAGTGAAGTGAGTCAATCGGAGAAGGACAAACAGTGTATGTTCTCATTCGTTTGGGGAATATAAATAATAGTGAAAGGGATTCTAAGGGAAGGGAGGAGAAATGTGTGGGAAATATCAGAACGGGAGACAGAACGTAAAGACTCCTAACTCTGGGAAACGAACAAGGGGTGGTGGAAGGGGAGGAGGGCGGGGGTGGGGTGAGTGGGTGACGGGCACTGACAGGGACACTTCACGGGATGAGCACTGGCATGTGTTATTCTGTATGTTGGTAAATGGAACACCAATAAATAAATAAATTTATTATTAAAAAAATAAATAATAAAATGATAAACATAGTAGGAAGAGCTATACGCCAATAAGTTAGGCAATCTAGAGGAAGCGGACGCATTCCTGGAAGGCCACAGACTACCAAAATTGGAAAGGGGAAGAAATAGAAAACCCGAACGGGCCGAAAACCAGGGAGGAATTTGAAGCAGTCATCAGAAACCTCCCAAGACACGCAAGTCCAGGGCCAGATGGCTTCCCAGGGGAATTCTATCAAACCTTTAAAGAAGAAACCATACCTATTCTACTACATCTGTTTCGAAAGACAGGAAGAGATGGAGTACTTCCAAATTCGTTCTTGAGGCCAGCATCACTTTATTTCTAAAACCAGACCAAGACCCCACCGAAAAGGAGAATTAGAGACCAATATCCCTGATGAACATGGATGCAAAAGTTCTCAACAAGACACTGGCCAATAGGATCCAACAGTACATTAAGAAAACTAACTGTTCACCATGAGCAAATAGGATTCATCCCTGGGACACAAGGCTGGTTCAACACGAAAAAATATATATATATATAAAATAAAAAATCAATGTGATTCATCATATCAGCAACAGACGAAACAAGAACCGCATGATCCTCTCGTTAGACGCAGAGAAAGCATTTAAGAAAACACAGCATCCATTCATGATAAAACTCTTCAGAGTGTAGGGATAGAGGGATCATTCCACAACATCTTCAAAGCCTGGTACGAAAAGCCCACAGCAAATATTCTCAATGCGGAAGCACTGGGAGCCTTTCCCCTAAGATCAGGAACAAGACAGGGAGGTCCACACTCACCACTGCTATTCCACAAGAGTCCTGGAAGTTCTAGCCTCAGCAATCAGACGTCGAAGAGACCTTGAAGGCCATCAAATTGGCAAAGAAGCAGTCAAACTCTCCCTCTTCGCCGAATGACATGACAGTCTACGCAGAAAACCCAGAAGCATCCACCCCAAGATTGCTAGAACTCATACGGCAGTTTGGTAGCATGGCAGGATACAAGGTCAATGCCAGAAATCAGTGGCATTTCCATACACTGACAATGAGACTGAAGAAAGGGAAATTAAGGCGCCAATCCCATTGACAACTGCACCCAGAAGCGTAAGATACCTAGGAATAAACCTAACCGAAGAGGCAAAGGAGCTATACCCTAAAAGCTATAGAGCACTTCTGAGAGCTATCGAGGAAGACACAAAGAGATGGAAACGTATTCCATGCTCATGGATTGGCAGAATTAACCTTTTGAAAGTGTCCATGTTACCCAGGGCCATTTACACGTTTAATGCGCTCCCTATCAAAATACCATGGACTCCCTTGAGAGAGTTAGAACAAGTTATTTTAAGATCTGTATGGAATCAGAAAAGACCGCGAATAGCCAGGGGAATTTTAGAAAAGAAAACCATATCTGGGGGAATCACCACAATGCCAGATTTCAGGTGGTACTACAAAGCTGCGGTCATCGAGACAGTGTGGTACTGGCACAAAAACAGACACATGGATCAGTGGAACACAATAGAGAACCCAGAAGTGGCCCCTGAACTTCATGGTCACCTAATATTCGATAAAGGAGGAAAGACTATCCACTGGAAGCAACACAGTCTCTTCAGGAAATGGTGGCCTGGAAAATTGCACATCCACACGCAGAAGAATGAATGAAACTAGACCACTCTCTTCTTGCACCATACACATTTTGAGATAACTCAAAATGGATGAAAGATCTAAATGGGAGACAAGGGTCCATCAAAATCCCAGAGGAGAACACAGGCAACAAACGCCTTTTTGGAAATCGGCCACAGTAACTTCTTGCCAAGATACATCCATGAAGGCCAAAGAAACAAAAGCAAAAAGGAACTATTGGGACTTCATCAAGACAAGAAGCTTTCGCACAGCAAAGGATACCATCAACAAAACTAAAAGACAACCTACACAGTGGGAGAAGATATTTGCAAATGACGTATCAGATAAAGGGCTAGTTTCCAGGATCTACGAAGAACTTCTTAAACTCGACACCAGAGAAACAAATAATCCGATCATGAAATGGGCAAAAGACGTGAAGAGAGATCTCACAGAGGAAGTCATACGCATGGCCAACATGCACATGAGAAAATGCTCTGCATCACTTGCCATCAGGGAAATACAAATCAAAACCTCAATGACATACCACCTCACACCAGTGAGAATGTGGAAAATAAACAAGGCAGGAGACCACAAATGTTGGAGAGGATGCGGAGAAAAGGGAACCCTCTTACCCTGTTGGTGGGAATGTGAACTGGTGCAGCCACTCTGGAAAACTGTGTGGAGGATCCTAGAAGAGTTACAGATAGACCTGGTCTACGACCCAGCAATTGCACTGCTGGGGATTGACCCCAGAGTTTCAGATGCATTGAAACGGCGGGACACCTGCACCCCGATGTTTCCAGCAGCAATGTCCACAATAGCCAAACTGTGGAAGGAGCCTCGGTTTCCATCGAAAGATGAATGGCTAAAGAAGATAGATGAGGTTCACGTACACAATGGAATATTACTCAGGCATTAGAAACGACAGATACCCAGCATTTGCTTCCACGTGGATGGAAGTGGAGGGTATTACGCTGAGTGAAGTGAGTCAATCGGAGAAGGACAAACAGTGTATGTTCTCATTCGTTTGGGGAATATAAATAATAGTGAAAGGGATTCTAAGGGAAGGGAGGAGAAATGTGTGGGAAATATCAGAACGGGAGACAGAACGTAAAGACTCCTAACTCTGGGAAACGAACAAGGGGTGGTGGAAGGGGAGGAGGGCGGGGGTGGGGTGAGTGGGTGACGGGCACTGACAGGGACACTTCACGGGATGAGCACTGGCATGTGTTATTCTGTATGTTGGTAAATGGAACACCAATAAATAAATAAATTTATTATTAAAAAAATAAATAATAAAATGATAAACATAGTAGGAAGAGCTATACGCCAATAAGTTAGGCAATCTAGAGGAAGCGGACGCATTCCTGGAAGGCCACAGACTACCAAAATTGGAAAGGGGAAGAAATAGAAAACCCGAACGGGCCGAAAACCAGGGAGGAATTTGAAGCAGTCATCAGAAACCTCCCAAGACACGCAAGTCCAGGGCCAGATGGCTTCCCAGGGGAATTCTATCGAACCTTTAAAGAAGAAACCATACCTATTCTACTACATCTGTTTCGAAAGACAGGAAGAGATGGAGTACTTCCAAATTCGTTCTTGAGGCCAGCATCACTTTATTTCTAAAACCAGACCAAGACCCCACCGAAAAGGAGAATTAGAGACCAATATCCCTGATGAACATGGATGCAAAAGTTCTCAACAAGACACTGGCCAATAGGATCCAACAGTACATTAAGAAAACTAACTGTTCACCATGAGCAAATAGGATTCATCCCTGGGACACAAGGCTGGTTCAACACGAAAAAATATATATATATATAAAATAAAAAATCAATGTGATTCATCATATCAGCAACAGACGAAACAAGAACCGCATGATCCTCTCGTTAGACGCAGAGAAAGCATTTAAGAAAACACAGCATCCATTCATGATAAAACTCTTCAGAGTGTAGGGATAGAGGGATCATTCCACAACATCTTCAAAGCCTGGTACGAAAAGCCCACAGCAAATATTCTCAATGCGGAAGCACTGGGAGCCTTTCCCCTAAGATCAGGAACAAGACAGGGAGGTCCACACTCACCACTGCTATTCCACAAGAGTCCTGGAAGTTCTAGCCTCAGCAATCAGACGTCGAAGAGACCTTGAAGGCCATCAAATTGGCAAAGAAGCAGTCAAACTCTCCCTCTTCGCCGAATGACATGACAGTCTACGCAGAAAACCCAGAAGCATCCACCCCAAGATTGCTAGAACTCATACGGCAGTTTGGTAGCATGGCAGGATACAAGGTCAATGCCAGAAATCAGTGGCATTTCCATACACTGACAATGAGACTGAAGAAAGGGAAATTAAGGCGCCAATCCCATTGACAACTGCACCCAGAAGCGTAAGATACCTAGGAATAAACCTAACCGAAGAGGCAAAGGAGCTATACCCTAAAAGCTATAGAGCACTTCTGAGAGCTATCGAGGAAGACACAAAGAGATGGAAACGTATTCCATGCTCATGGATTGGCAGAATTAACCTTTTGAAAGTGTCCATGTTACCCAGGGCCATTTACACGTTTAATGCGCTCCCTATCAAAATACCATGGACTCCCTTGAGAGAGTTAGAACAAGTTATTTTAAGATCTGTATGGAATCAGAAAAGACCGCGAATAGCCAGGGGAATTTTAGAAAAGAAAACCATATCTGGGGGAATCACCACAATGCCAGATTTCAGGTTGTACTACAAAGCTGCGGTCATCGAGACAGTGTGGTACTGGCACAAAAACAGACACATGGATCAGTGGAACACAATAGAGAACCCAGAAGTGGCCCCTGAACTTCATGGTCACCTAATATTCGATAAAGGAGGAAAGACTATCCACTGGAAGCAACACAGTCTCTTCAGGAAATGGTGGCCTGGAAAATTGCACATCCACACGCAGAAGAATGAATGAAACTAGACCACTCTCTTCTTGCACCATACACATTTCGAGATAACTCAAAATGGATGAAAGATCTAAATGGGAGACAAGGGTCCATCAAAATCCCAGAGGAGAACACAGGCAACAAACGCCTTTTTGGAAATCGGCCACAGTAACTTCTTGCCAAGATACATCCATGAAGGCCAAAGAAACAAAAGCAAAAAGGAACTATTGGGACTTCATCAAGACAAGAAGCTTTCGCACAGCAAAGGATACCATCAACAAAACTAAAAGGCAACCTACACAGTGGGAGAAGATATTTGCAAATGACGTATCAGATAAAGGGCTAGTTTCCAGGATCTACGAAGAACTTCTTAAACTCGACACCAGAGAAACAAATAATCCGATCATGAAATGGGCAAAAGACGTGAAGAGAGATCTCACAGAGGAAGTCATACGCATGGCCAACATGCACATGAGAAAATGCTCTGCATCACTTGCCATCAGGGAAATACAAATCAAAACCTCAATGACATACCACCTCACACCAGTGAGAATGTGGAAAATAAACAAGGCAGGAGACCACAAATGTTGGAGAGGATGCGGAGAAAAGGGAACCCTCTTACCCTGTTGGTGGGAATGTGAACTGGTGCAGCCACTCTGGAAAACTGTGTGGAGGATCCTAGAAGAGTTACAGATAGACCTGGTCTACGACCCAGCAATTGCACTGCTGGGGATTGACCCCAGAGTTTCAGATGCATTGAAACGGCGGGACACCTGCACCCCGATGTTTCCAGCAGCAATGTCCACAATAGCCAAACTGTGGAAGGAGCCTCGGTTTCCATCGAAAGATGAATGGCTAAAGAAGATAGATGAGGTTCACGTACACAATGGAATATTACTCAGGCATTAGAAACGACAGATACCCAGCATTTGCTTCCACGTGGATGGAAGTGGAGGGTATTACGCTGAGTGAAGTGAGTCAATCGGAGAAGGACAAACAGTGTATGTTCTCATTCGTTTGGGGAATATAAATAATAGTGAAAGGGATTCTAAGGGAAGGGAGGAGAAATGTGTGGGAAATATCAGAACGGGAGACAGAACGTAAAGACTCCTAACTCTGGGAAACGAACAAGGGGTGGTGGAAGGGGAGGAGGGCGGGGGTGGGGTGAGTGGGTGACGGGCACTGACAGGGACACTTCACGGGATGAGCACTGGCATGTGTTATTCTGTATGTTGGTAAATGGAACACCAATAAATAAATAAATTTATTATTAAAAAAATAAATAATAAAATGGTAAACATAGTAGGAAGAGCTATACGCCAATAAGTTAGGTAATCTAGAGGAAGCGGACGCATTCCTGGAAGGCCACAGACTACCAAAATTGGAAAGGGGAAGAAATAGAAAACCCGAACGGGCCGAAAACCAGGGAGGAATTTGAAGCAGTCATCAGAAACCTCCCAAGACACGCAAGTCCAGGGCCAGATGGCTTCCCAGGGGAATTCTATCAAACCTTTAAAGAAGAAACCATACCTATTCTACTACATCTGTTTCGAAAGACAGGAAGAGATGGAGTACTTCCAAATTCGTTCTTGAGGCCAGCATCACTTTATTTCTAAAACCAGACCAAGACCCCACCGAAAAGGAGAATTAGAGACCAATATCCCTGATGAACATGGATGCAAAAGTTCTCAACAAGACACTGGCCAATAGGATCCAACAGTACATTAAGAAAACTAACTGTTCACCATGAGCAAATAGGATTCATCCCTGGGACACAAGGCTGGTTCAACACGAAAAAAAATATATATATATGTATATATATATATATATATATATACATATATATATATATAAAATAAAAAATCAATGTGATTCATCATATCAGCAACAGACGAAACAAGAACCGCATGATCCTCTCGTTAGACGCAGAGAAAGCATTTAAGAAAACACAGCATCCATTCATGATAAAACTCTTCAGAGTGTAGGGATAGAGGGATCATTCCACAACATCTTCAAAGCCTGGTACGAAAAGCCCACAGCAAATATTCTCAATGCGGAAGCACTGGGAGCCTTTCCCCTAAGATCAGGAACAAGACAGGGAGGTCCACACTCACCACTGCTATTCCACAAGAGTCCTGGAAGTTCTAGCCTCAGCAATCAGACGTCGAAGAGACCTTGAAGGCCATCAAATTGGCAAAGAAGCAGTCAAACTCTCCCTCTTCGCCGAATGACATGACAGTCTACGCAGAAAACCCAGAAGCATCCACCCCAAGATTGCTAGAACTCATACGGCAGTTTGGTAGCATGGCAGGATACAAGGTCAATGCCAGAAATCAGTGGCATTTCCATACACTGACAATGAGACTGAAGAAAGGGAAATTAAGGCGCCAATCCCATTGACAACTGCACCCAGAAGCGTAAGATACCTAGGAATAAACCTAACCGAAGAGGCAAAGGAGCTATACCCTAAAAGCTATAGAGCACTTCTGAGAGCTATCGAGGAAGACACAAAGAGATGGAAACGTATTCCATGCTCATGGATTGGCAGAATTAACCTTTTGAAAGTGTCCATGTTACCCAGGGCCATTTACACGTTTAATGCGCTCCCTATCAAAATACCATGGACTCCCTTGAGAGAGTTAGAACAAGTTATTTTAAGATGTGTATGGAATCAGAAAAGACCGCGAATAGCCAGGGGAATTTTAGAAAAGAAAACCATATCTGGGGGAATCACCACAATGCCAGATTTCAGGTGGTACTACAAAGCTGCGGTCATCGAGACAGTGTGGTACTGGCACAAAAACAGACACATGGATCAGTGGAACACAATAGAGAACCCAGAAGTGGCCCCTGAACTTCATGGTCACCTAATATTCGATAAAGGAGGAAAGACTATCCACTGGAAGCAACACAGTCTCTTCAGGAAATGGTGGCCTGGAAAATTGCACATCCACACGCAGAAGAATGAATGAAACTAGACCACTCTCTTCTTGCACCATACACATTTCGAGATAACTCAAAATGGATGAAAGATCTAAATGGGAGACAAGGGTCCATCAAAATCCCAGAGGAGAACACAGGCAACAAACGCCTTTTTGGAAATCGGCCACAGTAACTTCTTGCCAAGATACATCCATGAAGGCCAAAGAAACAAAAGCAAAAAGGAACTATTGGGACTTCATCAAGACAAGAAGCTTTCGCACAGCAAAGGATACCATCAACAAAACTAAAAGACAACCTACACAGTGGGAGAAGATATTTGCAAATGACGTATCAGATAAAGGGCTAGTTTCCAGGATCTACGAAGAACTTCTTAAACTCGACACCAGAGAAACAAATAATCCGATCATGAAATGGGCAAAAGACGTGAAGAGAGATCTCACAGAGGAAGTCATACGCATGGCCAACATGCACATGAGAAAATGCTCTGCATCACTTGCCATCAGGGAAATACAAATCAAAACCTCAATGACATACCACCTCACACCAGTGAGAATGTGGAAAATAAACAAGGCAGGAGACCACAAATGTTGGAGAGGATGCGGAGAAAAGGGAACCCTCTTACCCTGTTGGTGGGAATGTGAACTGGTGCAGCCACTCTGGAAAACTGTGTGGAGGATCCTAGAAGAGTTACAGATAGACCTGGTCTACGACCCAGCAATTGCACTGCTGGGGATTGACCCCAGAGTTTCAGATGCATTGAAACGGCGGGACACCTGCACCCCGATGTTTCCAGCAGCAATGTCCACAATAGCCAAACTGTGGAAGGAGCCTCGGTTTCCATCGAAAGATGAATGGCTAAAGAAGATAGATGAGGTTCACGTACACAATGGAATATTACTCAGGCATTAGAAACGACAGATACCCAGCATTTGCTTCCACGTGGATGGAAGTGGAGGGTATTACGCTGAGTGAAGTGAGTCAATCGGAGAAGGACAAACAGTGTATGTTCTCATTCGTTTGGGGAATATAAATAATAGTGAAAGGGATTCTAAGGGAAGGGAGGAGAAATGTGTGGGAAATATCAGAACGGGAGACAGAACGTAAAGACTCCTAACTCTGGGAAACGAACAAGGGGTGGTGGAAGGGGAGGAGGGCGGGGGTGGGGTGAGTGGGTGACGGGCACTGACAGGGACACTTCACGGGATGAGCACTGGCATGTGTTATTCTGTATGTTGGTAAATGGAACACCAATAAATAAATAAATTTATTATTAAAAAAATAAATAATAAAATGATAAACATAGTAGGAAGAGCTATACGCCAATAAGTTAGGCAATCTAGAGGAAGCGGACGCATTCCTGGAAGGCCACAGACTACCAAAATTGGAAAGGGGAAGAAATAGAAAACCCGAACGGGCCGAAAACCAGGGAGGAATTTGAAGCAGTCATCAGAAACCTCCCAAGACACGCAAGTCCAGGGCCAGATGGCTTCCAAGGGGAATTCTATCGAACCTTTAAAGAAGAAACCGTACCTATTCTACTACATCTGTTTCGAAAGACAGGAAGAGATGGAGTACTTCCAAATTCGTTCTTGAGGCCAGCATCACTTTATTTCTAAAACCAGACCAAGACCCCACCGAAAAGGAGAATTAGAGACCAATATCCCTGATGAACATGGATGCAAAAGTTCTCAACAAGACACTGGCCAATAGGATCCAACAGTACATTAAGAAAACTAACTGTTCACCATGAGCAAATAGGATTCATCCCTGGGACACAAGGCTGGTTCAACACTAAAAAAAAATATATATATGTATATATATATATATATATATATACATATATATATATAAAATAAAAAATCAATGTGATTCATCATATCAGCAACAGACGAAACAAGAACCGCATGATCCTCTCGTTAGACGCAGAGAAAGCATTTAAGAAAACACAGCATCCATTCATGATAAAACTCTTCAGAGTGTAGGGATAGAGGGATCATTCCACAACATCTTCAAAGCCTGGTACGAAAAGCCCACAGCAAATATTCTCAATGCGGAAGCACTGGGAGCCTTTCCCCTAAGATCAGGAACAAGACAGGGAGGTCCACACTCACCACTGCTATTCCACAAGAGTCCTGGAAGTTCTAGCCTCAGCAATCAGACGTCGAAGAGACCTTGAAGGCCATCAAATTGGCAAAGAAGCAGTCAAACTCTCCCTCTTCGCCGAATGACATGACAGTCTACGCAGAAAACGCAGAAGCATCCACCCCAAGATTGCTAGAACTCATACGGCAGTTTGGTAGCATGGCAGGATACAAGGTCAATGCCAGAAATCAGTGGCATTTCCATACACTGACAATGAGACTGAAGAAAGGGAAATTAAGGCGCCAATCCCATTGACAACTGCACCCAGAAGCGTAAGATACCTAGGAATAAACCTAACCGAAGAGGCAAAGGAGCTATACCCTAAAAGCTATAGAGCACTTCTGAGAGCTATCGAGGAAGACACAAAGAGATGGAAACGTATTCCATGCTCATGGATTGGCAGAATTAACCTTTTGAAAGTGTCCATGTTACCCAGGGCCATTTACACGTTTAATGCGCTCCCTATCAAAATACCATGGACTCCCTTGAGAGAGTTAGAACAAGTTATTTTAAGATCTGTATGGAATCAGAAAAGACCGCGAATAGCCAGGGGAATTTTAGAAAAGAAAACCATATCTGGGGGAATCACCACAATGCCAGATTTCAGGTGGTACTACAAAGCTGCGGTCATCGAGACAGTGTGGTACTGGCACAAAAACAGACACATGGATCAGTGGAACACAATAGAGAACCCAGAAGTGGCCCCTGAACTTCATGGTCACCTAATATTCGATAAAGGAGGAAAGACTATCCACTGGAAGCAACACAGTCTCTTCAGGAAATGGTGGCCTGGATAATTGCACATCCACACGCAGAAGAATGAATGAAACTAGACCACTCTCTTCTTGCACCATACACATTTCGAGATAACTCAAAATGGATGAAAGTTCTAAATGGGAGACAAGGGTCCATCAAAATCCCAGAGGAGAACACAGGCAACAAACGCCTTTTTGGAAATCGGCCACAGTAACTTCTTGCCAAGATACATCCATGAAGGCCAAAGAAACAAAAGCAAAAAGGAACTATTGGGACTTCATCAAGACAAGAAGCTTTCGCACAGCAAAGGATACCATCAACAAAACTAAAAGGCAACCTACACAGTGGGAGAAGATATTTGCAAATGACGTATCAGATAAAGGGCTAGTTTCCAGGATCTACGAAGAACTTCTTAAACTCGACACCAGAGAAACAAATAATCCGATCATGAAATGGGCAAAAGACGTGAAGAGAGATCTCACAGAGGAAGTCATACGCATGGCCAACATGCACATGAGAAAATGCTCTGCATCACTTGCCATCAGGGAAATACAAATCAAAACCTCAATGACATACCACCTCACACCAGTGAGAATGTGGAAAATAAACAAGGCAGGAGACCACAAATGTTGGAGAGGATGCGGAGAAAAGGGAACCCTCTTACCCTGTTGGTGGGAATGTGAACTGGTGCAGCCACTCTGGAAAACTGTGTGGAGGATCCTAGAAGAGTTACAGATAGACCTGGTCTACGACCCAGCAATTGCACTGCTGGGGATTGACCCCAGAGTTTCAGATGCATTGAAACGGCGGGACACCTGCACCCCGATGTTTCCAGCAGCAATGTCCACAATAGCCAAACTGTGGAAGGAGCCTCGGTTTCCATCGAAAAATGAATGGCTAAAGAAGATAGATGAGGTTCACGTACACAATGGAATATTACTCAGGCATTAGAAACGACAGATACCCAGCATTTGCTTCCACGTGGATGGAAGTGGAGGGTATTACGCTGAGTGAAGTGAGTCAATCGGAGAAGGACAAACAGTGTATGTTCTCATTCGTTTGGGGAATATAAATAATAGTGAAAGGGATTCTAAGGGAAGGGAGGAGAAATGTGTGGGAAATATCAGAACGGGAGACAGAACGTAAAGACTCCTAACTCTGGGAAACGAACAAGGGGTGGTGGAAGGGGAGGAGGGCGGGGGTGGGGTGAGTGGGTGACGGGCACTGACAGGGACACTTCACGGGATGAGCACTGGCATGTGTTATTCTGTATGTTGGTAAATGGAACACCAATAAATAAATAAATTTATTATTAAAAAAATAAATAATAAAATGGTAAACATAGTAGGAAGAGCTATACGCCAATAAGTTAGGCAATCTAGAGGAAGCGGACGCATTCCTGGAAGGCCACAGACTACCAAAATTGGAAAGGGGAAGAAATAGAAAACCCGAACGGGCCGAAAACCAGGGAGGAATTTGAAGCAGTCATCAGAAACCTCCCAAGACACGCAAGTCCAGGGCCAGATGGCTTCCCAGGGGAATTCTATCAAACCTTTAAAGAAGAAACCATACCTATTCTACTACATCTGTTTCGAAAGACAGGAAGAGATGGAGTACTTCCAAATTCGTTCTTGAGGCCAGCATCACTTTATTTCTAAAACCAGACCAAGACCCCACCGAAAAGGAGAATTAGAGACCAATATCCCTGATGAACATGGATGCAAAAGTTCTCAACAAGACACTGGCCAATAGGATCCAACAGTACATTAAGAAAACTAACTGTTCACCATGAGCAAATAGGATTCATCCCTGGGACACAAGGCTGGTTCAACACGAAAAAAAATATATATATATGTATATATATATATATATATATACATATATATATATATAAAATAAAAAATCAATGTGATTCATCATATCAGCAACAGACGAAACAAGAACCGCATGATCCTCTCGTTAGACGCAGAGAAAGCATTTAAGAAAACACAGCATCCATTCATGATAAAACTCTTCAGAGTGTAGGGATAGAGGGATCATTCCACAACATCTTCAAAGCCTGGTACGAAAAGCCCACAGCAAATATTCTCAATGCGGAAGCACTGGGAGCCTTTCCCCTAAGATCAGGAACAAGACAGGGAGGTCCACACTCACCACTGCTATTCCACAAGAGTCCTGGAAGTTCTAGCCTCAGCAATCAGACGTCGAAGAGACCTTGAAGGCCATCAAATTGGCAAAGAAGCAGTCAAACTCTCCCTCTTCGCCGAATGACATGACAGTCTACGCAGAAAACGCAGAAGCATCCACCCCAAGATTGCTAGAACTCATACGGCAGTTTGGTAGCATGGCAGGATACAAGGTCAATGCCAGAAATCAGTGGCATTTCCATACACTGACAATGAGACTGAAGAAAGGGAAATTAAGGCGCCAATCCCATTGACAACTGCACCCAGAAGCGTAAGATACCTAGGAATAAACCTAACCGAAGAGGCAAAGGAGCTATACCCTAAAAGCTATAGAGCACTTCTGAGAGCTATCGAGGAAGACACAAAGAGATGGAAACGTATTCCATGCTCATGGATTGGCAGAATTAACCTTTTGAAAGTGTCCATGTTACCCAGGGCCATTTACACGTTTAATGCGCTCCCTATCAAAATACCATGGACTCCCTTGAGAGAGTTAGAACAAGTTATTTTAAGATGTGTATGGAATCAGAAAAGACCGCGAATAGCCAGGGGAATTTTAGAAAAGAAAACCATATCTGGGGGAATCACCACAATGCCAGATTTCAGGTGGTACTACAAAGCTGCGGTCATCGAGACAGTGTGGTACTGGCACAAAAACAGACACATGGATCAGTGGAACACAATAGAGAACCCAGAAGTGGCCCCTGAACTTCATGGTCACCTAATATTCGATAAAGGAGGAAAGACTATCCACTGGAAGCAACACAGTCTCTTCAGGAAATGGTGGCCTGGAAAATTGCACATCCACACGCAGAAGAATGAATGAAACTAGACCACTCTCTTCTTGCACCATACACATTTCGAGATAACTCAAAATGGATGAAAGATCTAAATGGGAGACAAGGGTCCATCAAAATCCCAGAGGAGAACACAGGCAACAAACGCCTTTTTGGAAATCGGCCACAGTAACTTCTTGCCAAGATACATCCATGAAGGCCAAAGAAACAAAAGCAAAAAGGAACTATTGGGACTTCATCAAGACAAGAAGCTTTCGCACAGCAAAGGATACCATCAACAAAACTAAAAGACAACCTACACAGTGGGAGAAGATATTTGCAAATGACGTATCAGATAAAGGGCTAGTTTCCAGGATCTACGAAGAACTTCTTAAACTCGACGCCCGAGAAACAAATAATCCGATCATGAAATGGGCAAAAGACGTGAAGAGAGATCTCACAGAGGAAGTCATACGCATGGCCAACATGCACATGAGAAAATGCTCTGCATCACTTGCCATCAGGGAAATACAAATCAAAACCTCAATGACATACCACCTCACACCAGTGAGAATGTGGAAAATAAACAAGGCAGGAGACCACAAATGTTGGAGAGGATGCGGAGAAAAGGGAACCCTCTTACCCTGTTGGTGGGAATGTGAACTGGTGCAGCCACTCTGGAAAACTGTGTGGAGGATCCTAGAAGAGTTACAGATAGACCTGGTCTACGACCCAGCAATTGCACTGCTGGGGATTGACCCCAGAGTTTCAGATGCATTGAAACGGCGGGACACCTGCACCCCGATGTTTCCAGCAGCAATGTCCACAATAGCCAAACTGTGGAAGGAGCCTCGGTTTCCATCGAAAGATGAATGGCTAAAGAAGATAGATGAGGTTCACGTACACAATGGAATATTACTCAGGCATTAGAAACGACAGATACCCAGCATTTGCTTCCACGTGGATGGAAGTGGAGGGTATTACGCTGAGTGAAGTGAGTCAATCGGAGAAGGACAAACAGTGTATGTTCTCATTCGTTTGGGGAATATAAATAATAGTGAAAGGGATTCTAAGGGAAGGGAGGAGAAATGTGTGGGAAATATCAGAACGGGAGACAGAACGTAAAGACTCCTAACTCTGGGAAACGAACAAGGGGTGGTGGAAGGGGAGGAGGGCGGGGGTGGGGTGAGTGGGTGACGGGCACTGACAGGGACACTTCACGGGATGAGCACTGGCATGTGTTATTCTGTATGTTGGTAAATGGAACACCAATAAATAAATAAATTTATTATTAAAAAAATAAATAATAAAATGGTAAACATAGTAGGAAGAGCTATACGCCAATAAGTTAGGCAATCTAGAGGAAGCGGACGCATTCCTGGAAGGCCACAGACTACCAAAATTGGAAAGGGGAAGAAATAGAAAACCCGAACGGGCCGAAAACCAGGGAGGAATTTGAAGAAGTCATCAGAAACCTCCCAAGACACGCAAGTCCAGGGCCGGATGGCTTCCCAGGGGAATTCTATCAAACCTTTAAAGAAGAAACCATACCTATTCTACTACATCTGTTTCGAAAGACAGGAAGAGATGGAGTACTTCCAAATTCGTTCTTGAGGCCAGCATCACTTTATTTCTAAAACCAGACCAAGACCCCACCGAAAAGGAGAATTAGAGACCAATATCCCTGATGAACATGGATGCAAAAGTTCTCAACAAGACACTGGCCAATAGGATCCAACAGTACATTAAGAAAACTAACTGTTCACCATGAGCAAATAGGATTCATCCCTGGGACACAAGGCTGGTTCAACACGAAAAAATATATTTATATATAAAATAAAAAATCAATGTGATTCATCATATCAGCAACAGACGAAACAAGAACCGCATGATCCTCTCGTTAGACGCAGAGAAAGCATTTAAGAAAACACAGCATCCATTCATGATAAAACTCTTCAGAGTGTAGGGATAGAGGGATCATTCCACAACATCTTCAAAGCCTGGTACGAAAAGCCCACAGCAAATATTCTCAATGCGGAAGCACTGGGAGCCTTTCCCCTAAGATCAGGAACAAGACAGGGAGGTCCACACTCACCACTGCTATTCCACAAGAGTCCTGGAGGTTCTAGCCTCAGCAATCAGACGACGAAGAGACCTTGAAGGCCATCAAATTGGCAAAGAAGCAGTCAAACTCTCCCTCTTCGCCGAATGACATGACAGTCTACGCAGAAAACGCAGAAGCATCCACCCCAAGATTGCTAGAACTCATACGGCAGTTTGGTAGCATGGCAGGATACAAGGTCAATGCCAGAAATCAGTGGCATTTCCATACACTGACAATGAGACTGAAGAAAGGGAAATTAAGGCGCCAATCCCATTGACAACTGCACCCAGAAGCGTAAGATACCTAGGAATAAACCTAACCGAAGAGGCAAAGGAGCTATACCCTAAAAGCTATAGAGCACTTCTGAGAGCTATCGAGGAAGACACAAAGAGATGGAAACGTATTCCATGCTCATGGATTGGCAGAATTAACCTTCTGAAAGTGTCCATGTTACCCAGGGCCATTTACACGTTTAATGCGCTCCCTATCAAAATACCATGGACTCCCTTGAGAGAGTTAGAACATGTTATTTTAAGATCTGTATGGAATCAGAAAAGACCGCGAATAGCCAGGGGAATTTTAGAAAAGAAAACCATATCTGGGGGCATCACCACAATGCCAGATTTCAGGTTGTACTACAAAGCTGCGGTCATCGAGACAGTGTGGTACTGGCACAAAAACAGACACATGGATCAGTGGAACACAATAGAGAACCCAGAAGTGGCCCCTGAACTTCATGGTCACCTAATATTCGATAAAGGAGGAAAGACTATCCACTGGAAGCAACACAGTCTCTTCAGGAAATGGTGGCCTGGAAAATTGCACATCCACACGCAGAAGAATGAATGAAACTAGACCACTCTCTTCTTGCACCATACACATTTCGAGATAACTCAAAATGGATGAAAGATCTAAATGGGAGACAAGGGTCCATCAAAATCCCAGAGGAGAACACAGGCAACAAACGCCTTTTTGGAAATCGGCCACAGTAACTTCTTGCCAAGATACATCCATGAAGGCCAAAGAAACAAAAGCAAAAAGGAACTATTGGGACTTCATCAAGACAAGAAGCTTTCGCACAGCAAAGGATACCATCAACAAAACTAAAAGACAACCTACACAGTGGGAGAAGATATTTGCAAATGACGTATCAGATAAAGGGCTAGTTTCCAGGATCTACGAAGAACTTCTTAAACTCGACACCAGAGAAACAAATAATCCGATCATGAAATGGGCAAAAGACGTGAAGAGAGATCTCACAGAGGAAGTCATACGCATGGCCAACATGCACATGAGAAAATGCTCTGCATCACTTGCCATCAGGGAAATACAAATCAAAACCTCAATGACATACCACCTCACACCAGTGAGAATGTGGAAAATAAACAAGGCAGGAGACCACAAATGTTGGAGAGGATGCGGAGAAAAGGGAACCCTCTTACCCTGTTGGTGGGAATGTGAACTGGTGCAGCCACTCTGGAAAACTGTGTGGAGGATCCTAGAAGAGTTACAGATAGACCTGGTCTACGACCCAGCAATTGCACTGCTGGGGATTGACCCCAGAGTTTCAGATGCATTGAAACGGCGGGACACCTGCACCCCGATGTTTCCAGCAGCAATGTCCACAATAGCCAAACTGTGGAAGGAGCCTCGGTTTCCATCGAAAGATGAATGGCTAAAGAAGATAGATGAGGTTCACGTACACAATGGAATATTACTCAGGCATTAGAAACGACAGATACCCAGCATTTGCTTCCACGTGGATGGAAGTGGAGGGTATTACGCTGAGTGAAGTGAGTCAATCGGAGAAGGACAAACAGTGTATGTTCTCATTCGTTTGGGGAATATAAATAATAGTGAAAGGGATTCTAAGGGAAGGGAGGAGAAATGTGTGGGAAATATCAGAACGGGAGACAGAACGTAAAGACTCTTAACTCTGGGAAACGAACAAGGGGTGGTGGAAGGGGAGGAGGGCGGGGGTGGGGTGAGTGGGTGACGGGCACTGACAGGGACACTTCACGGGATGAGCACTGGCATGTGTTATTCTGTATGTTGGTAAATGGAACACCAATAAATAAATAAATTTATTATTAAAAAAATAAATAATAAAATGATAAACATAGTAGGAAGAGCTATACGCCAATAAGTTAGGCAATCTAGAGGAAGCGGACGCATTCCTGGAAGGCCACAGACTACCAAAATTGGAAAGGGGAAGAAATAGAAAACCCGAACGGGCCGAAAACCAGGGAGGAATTTGAAGCAGTCATCAGAAACCTCCCAAGACACGCAAGTCCAGGGCCAGATGGCTTCCCAGGGGAATTCTATCAAACCTTTAAAGAAGAAACCATACCTATTCTACTACATCTGTTTCGAAAGACAGGAAGAGATGGAGTACTTCCAAATTCGTTCTTGAGGCCAGCATCACTTTATTTCTAAAACCAGACCAAGACCCCACCGAAAAGGAGAATTAGAGACCAATATCCCTGATGAACATGGATGCAAAAGTTCTCAACAAGACACTGGCCAATAGGATCCAACAGTACATTAAGAAAACTAACTGTTCACCATGAGCAAATAGGATTCATCCCTGGGACACAAGGCTGGTTCAACACGAAAAAATATATTTATATATAAAATAAAAAATCAATGTGATTCATCATATCAGCAACAGACGAAACAAGAACCGCATGATCCTCTCGTTAGACGCAGAGAAAGCATTTAAGAAAACACAGCATCCATTCATGATAAAACTCTTCAGAGTGTAGGGATAGAGGGATCATTCCACAACATCTTCAAAGCCTGGTACGAAAAGCCCACAGCAAATATTCTCAATGCGGAAGCACTGGGAGCCTTTCCCCTAAGATCAGGAACAAGACAGGGAGGTCCACACTCACCACTGCTATTCCACAAGAGTCCTGGAAGTTCTAGCCTCAGCAATCAGACGACGAAGAGACCTTGAAGGCCATCAAATTGGCAAAGAAGCAGTCAAACTCTCCCTCTTCGCCGAATGACATGACAGTCTACGCAGAAAACGCAGAAGCATCCACCCCAAGATTGCTAGAACTCATACGGCAGTTTGGTAGCATGGCAGGATACAAGGTCAATGCCAGAAATCAGTGGCATTTCCATACACTGACAATGAGACTGAAGAAAGGGAAATTAAGGCGCCAATCCCATTGACAACTGCACCCAGAAGCGTAAGATACCTAGGAATAAACCTAACCGAAGAGGCAAAGGAGCTATACCCTAAAAGCTATAGAGCACTTCTGAGAGCTATCGAGGAAGACACAAAGAGATGGAAACGTATTCCATGCTCATGGATTGGCAGAATTAACCTTTTGAAAGTGTCCATGTTACCCAGGGCCATTTACACGTTTAATGCGCTCCCTATCAAAATACCATGGACTCCCTTGAGAGAGTTAGAACAAGTTATTTTAAGATGTGTATGGAATCAGAAAAGACCGCGAATAGCCAGGGGAATTTTAGAAAAGAAAACCATATCTGGGGGAATCACCACAATGCCAGATTTCAGGTGGTACTACAAAGCTGCGGTCATCGAGACAGTGTGGTACTGACACAAAAACAGACACATGGATCAGTGGAACACAATAGAGAACCCAGAAGTGGCCCCTGAACTTCATGGTCACCTAATATTCGATAAAGGAGGAAAGACTATCCACTGGAAGCAACACAGTCTCTTCAGGAAATGGTGGCCTGGAAAATTGCACATCCACACGCAGAAGAATGAATGAAACTAGACCACTCTCTTCTTGCACCATACACATTTCGAGATAACTCAAAATGGATGAAAGATCTAAATGGGAGACAAGGGTCCATCAAAATCCCAGAGGAGAACACAGGCAACAAACGCCTTTTTGGAAATCGGCCACAGTAACTTCTTGCCAAGATACATCCATGAAGGCCAAAGAAACAAAAGCAAAAAGGAACTATTGGGACTTCATCAAGACAAGAAGCTTTCGCACAGCAAAGGATACCATCAACAAAACTAAAAGGCAACCTACACAGTGGGAGAAGATATTTGCAAATGACGTATCAGATAAAGGGCTAGTTTCCAGGATCTACGAAGAACTTCTTAAACTCGACACCAGAGAAACAAATAATCCGATCATGAAATGGGCAAAAGACGTGAAGAGAGATCTCACAGAGGAAGTCATATGCATGGCCAACATGCACATGAGAAAATGCTCTGCATCACTTGCCATCAGGGAAATACAAATCAAAACCTCAATGACATACCACCTCACACCAGTGAGAATGTGGAAAATAAACAAGGCAGGAGACCACAAATGTTGGAGAGGATGCGGAGAAAAGGGAACCCTCTTACCCTGTTGGTGGGAATGTGAACTGGTGCAGCCACTCTGGAAAACTGTGTGGAGGATCCTAGAAGAGTTACAGATAGACCTGGTCTACGACCCAGCAATTGCACTGCTGGGGATTGACCCCAGAGTTTCAGATGCATTGAAACGGCGGGACACCTGCACCCCGATGTTTCCAGCAGCAATGTCCACAATAGCCAAACTGTGGAAGGAGCCTCGGTTTCCATCGAAAAATGAATGGCTAAAGAAGATAGATGAGGTTCACGTACACAATGGAATATTACTCAGGCATTAGAAACGACAGATACCCAGCATTTGCTTCCACGTGGATGGAAGTGGAGGGTATTACGCTGAGTGAAGTGAGTCAATCGGAGAAGGACAAACAGTGTATGTTCTCATTCGTTTGGGGAATATAAATAATAGTGAAAGGGATTCTAAGGGAAGGGAGGAGAAATGTGTGGGAAATATCAGAACGGGAGACAGAACGTAAAGACTCCTAACTCTGGGAAACGAACAAGGGGTGGTGGAAGGGGAGGAGGGCGGGGGTGGGGTGAGTGGGTGACGGGCACTGACAGGGACACTTCACGGGATGAGCACTGGCATGTGTTATTCTGTATGTTGGTAAATGGAACACCAATAAATAAATAAATTTATTATTAAAAAAATAAATAATAAAATGGTAAACATAGTAGGAAGAGCTATACGCCAATAAGTTAGGCAATCTAGAGGAAGCGGACGCATTCCTGGAAGGCCACAGACTACCAAAATTGGAAAGGGGAAGAAATAGAAAACCCGAACGGGCCGAAAACCAGGGAGGAATTTGAAGCAGTCATCAGAAACCTCCCAAGACACGCAAGTCCAGGGCCAGATGGCTTCCCAGGGGAATTCTATCAAACCTTTAAAGAAGAAACCATACCTATTCTACTACATCTGTTTCGAAAGACAGGAAGAGATGGAGTACTTCCAAATTCGTTCTTGAGGCCAGCATCACTTTATTTCTAAAACCAGACCAAGACCCCACCGAAAAGGAGAATTAGAGACCAATATCCCTGATGAACATGGATGCAAAAGTTCTCAACAAGACACTGGCCAATAGGATCCAACAGTACATTAAGAAAACTAACTGTTCACCATGAGCAAATAGGATTCATCCCTGGGACACAAGGCTGGTTCAACACGAAAAAAAATATATATATATGTATATATATATATATATATATATATACATATATATATATATAAAATAAAAAATCAATGTGATTCATCATATCAGCAACAGACGAAACAAGAACCGCATGATCCTCTCGTTAGACGCAGAGAAAGCATTTAAGAAAACACAGCATCCATTCATGATAAAACTCTTCAGAGTGTAGGGATAGAGGGATCATTCCACAACATCTTCAAAGCCTGGTACGAAAAGCCCACAGCAAATATTCTCAATGCGGAAGCACTGGGAGCCTTTCCCCTAAGATCAGGAACAAGACAGGGAGGTCCACACTCACCACTGCTATTCCACAAGAGTCCTGGAAGTTCTAGCCTCAGCAATCAGACGTCGAAGAGACCTTGAAGGCCATCAAATTGGCAAAGAAGCAGTCAAACTCTCCCTCTTCGCCGAATGACATGACAGTCTACGCAGAAAACCCAGAAGCATCCACCCCAAGATTGCTAGAACTCATACGGCAGTTTGGTAGCATGGCAGGATACAAGGTCAATGCCAGAAATCAGTGGCATTTCCATACACTGACAATGAGACTGAAGAAAGGGAAATTAAGGCGCCAATCCCATTGACAACTGCACCCAGAAGCGTAAGATACCTAGGAATAAACCTAACCGAAGAGGCAAAGGAGCTATACCCTAAAAGCTATAGAGCACTTCTGAGAGCTATTGAGGAAGACACAAAGAGATGGAAACGTATTCCATGCTCATGGATTGGCAGAATTAACCTTTTGAAAGTGTCCATGTTACCCAGGGCCATTTACACGTTTAATGCGCTCCCTATCAAAATACCATGGACTCCCTTGAGAGAGTTAGAACAAGTTATTTTAAGATGTGTATGGAATCAGAAAAGACCGCGAATAGCCAGGGGAATTTTAGAAAAGAAAACCATATCTGGGGGAATCACCACAATGCCAGATTTCAGGTGGTACTACAAAGCTGCGGTCATCGAGACAGTGTGGTACTGGCACAAAAACAGACACATGGATCAGTGGAACACAATAGAGAACCCAGAAGTGGCCCCTGAACTTCATGGTCACCTAATATTCGATAAAGGAGGAAAGACTATCCACTGGAAGCAACACAGTCTCTTCAGGAAATGGTGGCCTGGAAAATTGCACATCCACACGCAGAAGAATGAATGAAACTAGACCACTCTCTTCTTGCACCATACACATTTCGAGATAACTCAAAATGGATGAAAGATCTAAATGGGAGACAAGGGTCCATCAAAATCCCAGAGGAGAACACAGGCAACAAACGCCTTTTTGGAAATCGGCCACAGTAACTTCTTGCCAAGATACATCCATGAAGGCCAAAGAAACAAAAGCAAAAAGGAACTATTGGGACTTCATCAAGACAAGAAGCTTTCGCACAGCAAAGGATACCATCAACAAAACTAAAAGACAACCTACACAGTGGGAGAAGATATTTGCAAATGACGTATCAGATAAAGGGCTAGTTTCCAGGATCTACGAAGAACTTCTTAAACTCGACACCAGAGAAACAAATAATCCGATCATGAAATGGGCAAAAGACGTGAAGAGAGATCTCACAGAGGAAGTCATACGCATGGCCAACATGCACATGAGAAAATGCTCTGCATCACTTGCCATCAGGGAAATACAAATCAAAACCTCAATGACATACCACCTCACACCAGTGAGAATGTGGAAAATAAACAAGGCAGGAGACCACAAATGTTGGAGAGGATGCGGAGAAAAGGGAACCCTCTTACCCTGTTGGTGGGAATGTGAACTGGTGCAGCCACTCTGGAAAACTGTGTGGAGGATCCTAGAAGAGTTACAGATAGACCTGGTCTACGACCCAGCAATTGCACTGCTGGGGATTGACCCCAGAGTTTCAGATGCATTGAAACGGCGGGACACCTGCACCCCGATGTTTCCAGCAGCAATGTCCACAATAGCCAAACTGTGGAAGGAGCCTCGGTTTCCATCGAAAGATGAATGGCTAAAGAAGATAGATGAGGTTCACGTACACAATGGAATATTACTCAGGCATTAGAAACGACAGATACCCAGCATTTGCTTCCACGTGGATGGAAGTGGAGGGTATTACGCTGAGTGAAGTGAGTCAATCGGAGAAGGACAAACAGTGTATGTTCTCATTCGTTTGGGGAATATAAATAATAGTGAAAGGGATTCTAAGGGAAGGGAGGAGAAATGTGTGGGAAATATCAGAACGGGAGACAGAACGTAAAGACTCCTAACTCTGGGAAACGAACAAGGGGTGGTGGAAGGGGAGGAGGGCGGGGGTGGGGTGAGTGGGTGACGGGCACTGACAGGGACACTTCACGGGATGAGCACTGGCATGTGTTATTCTGTATGTTGGTAAATGGAACACCAATAAATAAATAAATTTATTATTAAAAAAATAAATAATAAAATGGTAAACATAGTAGGAAGAGCTATACGCCAATAAGTTAGGCAATCTAGAGGAAGCGGACGCATTCCTGGAAGGCCACAGACTACCAAAATTGGAAAGGGGAAGAAATAGAAAACCCGAACGGGCCGAAAACCAGGGAGGAATTTGAAGCAGTCATCAGAAACCTCCCAAGACACGCAAGTCCAGGGCCAGATGGCTTCCCAGGGGAATTCTATCAAACCTTTAAAGAAGAAACCATACCTATTCTACTACATCTGTTTCGAAAGACAGGAAGAGATGGAGTACTTCCAAATTCGTTCTTGAGGCCAGCATCACTTTATTTCTAAAACCAGACCAAGACCCCACCGAAAAGGAGAATTAGAGACCAATATCCCTGATGAACATGGATGCAAAAGTTCTCAACAAGACACTGGCCAATAGGATCCAACAGTACATTAAGAAAACTAACTGTTCACCATGAGCAAATAGGATTCATCCCTGGGACACAAGGCTGGTTCAACACGAAAAAAAAAAAATATATATGTATATATATATACATATATATATATATATAAAATAAAAAATCAATGTGATTCATCATATCAGCAACAGACGAAACAAGAACCGCATGATCCTCTCGTTAGACGCAGAGAAAGCATTTAAGAAAACACAGCATCCATTCATGATAAAACTCTTCAGAGTGTAGGGATAGAGGGATCATTCCACAACATCTTCAAAGCCTGGTACGAAAAGCCCACAGCAAATATTCTCAATGCGGAAGCACTGGGAGCCTTTCCCCTAAGATCAGGAACAAGACAGGGAGGTCCACACTCACCACTGCTATTCCACAAGAGTCCTGGAAGTTCTAGCCTCAGCAATCAGACGTCGAAGAGACCTTGAAGGCCATCAAATTGGCAAAGAAGCAGTCAAACTCTCCCTCTTCGCCGAATGACATGACAGTCTACGCAGAAAACGCAGAAGCATCCACCCCAAGATTGCTAGAACTCATACGGCAGTTTGGTAGCATGGCAGGATACAAGGTCAATGCCAGAAATCAGTGGCATTTCCATACACTGACAATGAGACTGAAGAAAGGGAAATTAAGGCGCCAATCCCATTGACAACTGCACCCAGAAGCGTAAGATACCTAGGAATAAACCTAACCGAAGAGGCAAAGGAGCTATACCCTAAAAGCTATAGAGCACTTCTGAGAGCTATCGAGGAAGACACAAAGAGATGGAAACGTATTCCATGCTCATGGATTGGCAGAATTAACCTTTTGAAAGTGTCCATGTTACCCAGGGCCATTTACACGTTTAATGCGCTCCCTATCAAAATACCATGGACTCCCTTGAGAGAGTTAGAACAAGTTATTTTAAGATCTGTATGGAATCAGAAAAGACCGCGAATAGCCAGGGGAATTTTAGAAAAGAAAACCATATCTGGGGGAATCACCACAATGCCAGATTTCAGGTGGTACTACAAAGCTGCGGTCATCGAGACAGTGTGGTACTGGCACAAAAACAGACACATGGATCAGTGGAACACAATAGAGAACCCAGAAGTGGCCCCTGAACTTCATGGTCACCTAATATTCGATAAAGGAGGAAAGACTATCCACTGGAAGCAACACAGTCTCTTCAGGAAATGGTGGCCTGGAAAATTGCACATCCACACGCAGAAGAATGAATGAAACTAGACCACTCTCTTGCACCATACACATTTCGAGATAACTCAAAATGGATGAAAGATCTAAATGGGAGACAAGGGTCCATCAAAATCCCAGAGGAGAACACAGGCAACAAACGCCTTTTTGGAAATCGGCCACAGTAACTTCTTGCCAAGATACATCCATGAAGGCCAAAGAAACAAAAGCAAAAAGGAACTATTGGGACTTCATCAAGACAAGAAGCTTTCGCACAGCAAAGGATACCATCAACAAAACTAAAAGACAACCTACACAGTGGGAGAAGATATTTGCAAATGACGTATCAGATAAAGGGCTAGTTTCCAGGATCTACGAAGAACTTCTTAAACTCGACACCAGAGAAACAAATAATCCGATCATGAAATGGGCAAAAGACGTGAAGAGAGATCTCACAGAGGAAGTCATACGCATGGCCAACATGCACATGAGAAAATGCTCTGCATCACTTGCCATCAGGGAAATACAAATCAAAACCTCAATGACATACCACCTCACACCAGTGAGAATGTGGAAAATAAACAAGGCAGGAGACCACAAATGTTGGAGAGGATGCGGAGAAAAGGGAACCCTCTTACCCTGTTGGTGGGAATGTGAACTGGTGCAGCCACTCTGGAAAACTGTGTGGAGGATCCTAGAAGAGTTACAGATAGACCTGGTCTACGACCCAGCAATTGCACTGCTGGGGATTGACCCCAGAGTTTCAGATGCATTGAAACGGCGGGACACCTGCACCCCGATGTTTCCAGCAGCAATGTCCACAATAGCCAAACTGTGGAAGGAGCCTCGGTTTCCATCGAAAGATGAATGGCTAAAGAAGATAGATGAGGTTCACGTACACAATGGAATATTACTCAGGCATTAGAAACGACAGATACCCAGCATTTGCTTCCACGTGGATGGAAGTGGAGGGTATTACGCTGAGTGAAGTGAGTCAATCGGAGAAGGACAAACAGTGTATGTTCTCATTCGTTTGGGGAATATAAATAATAGTGAAAGGGATTCTAAGGGAAGGGAGGAGAAATGTGTGGGAAATATCAGAACGGGAGACAGAACGTAAAGACTCCTAACTCTGGGAAACGAACAAGGGGTGGTGGAAGGGGAGGAGGGCGGGGGTGGGGTGAGTGGGTGACGGGCACTGACAGGGACACTTCACGGGATGAGCACTGGCATGTGTTATTCTGTATGTTGGTAAATGGAACACCAATAAATAAATAAATTTATTATTAAAAAAATAAATAATAAAATGATAAACATAGTAGGAAGAGCTATACGCCAATAAGTTAGGCAATCTAGAGGAAGCGGACGCATTCCTGGAAGGCCACAGACTACCAAAATTGGAAAGGGGAAGAAATAGAAAACCCGAACGGGCCGAAAACCAGGGAGGAATTTGAAGCAGTCATCAGAAACCTCCCAAGACACGCAAGTCCAGGGCCAGATGGCTTCCCAGGGGAATTCTATCAAACCTTTAAAGAAGAAACCATACCTATTCTACTACATCTGTTTCGAAAGACAGGAAGAGATGGAGTACTTCCAAATTCGTTCTTGAGGCCAGCATCACTTTATTTCTAAAACCAGACCAAGACCCCACCGAAAAGGAGAATTAGAGACCAATATCCCTGATGAACATGGATGCAAAAGTTCTCAACAAGACACTGGCCAATAGGATCCAACAGTACATTAAGAAAACTAACTGTTCACCATGAGCAAATAGGATTCATCCCTGGGACACAAGGCTGGTTCAACACGAAAAAAAAAATATATATATGTATATATATATACATATATATATATATATAAAATAAAAAATCAATGTGATTCATCATATCAGCAACAGACGAAACAAGAACCGCATGATCCTCTCGTTAGACGCAGAGAAAGCATTTAAGAAAACACAGCATCCATTCATGATAAAACTCTTCAGAGTGTAGGGATAGAGGGATCATTCCACAACATCTTCAAAGCCTGGTACGAAAAGCCCACAGCAAATATTCTCAATGCGGAAGCACTGGGAGCCTTTCCCCTAAGATCAGGAACAAGACAGGGAGGTCCACACTCACCACTGCTATTCCACAAGAGTCCTGGAAGTTCTAGCCTCAGCAATCAGACGTCGAAGAGACCTTGAAGGCCATCAAATTGGCAAAGAAGCAGTCAAACTCTCCCTCTTCGCCGAATGACATGACAGTCTACGCAGAAAACCCAGAAGCATCCACCCCAAGATTGCTAGAACTCATACGGCAGTTTGGTAGCATGGCAGGATACAAGGTCAATGCCAGAAATCAGTGGCATTTCCATACACTGACAATGAGACTGAAGAAAGGGAAATTAAGGCGCCAATCCCATTGACAACTGCACCCAGAAGCGTAAGATACCTAGGAATAAACCTAACCGAAGAGGCAAAGGAGCTATACCCTAAAAGCTATAGAGCACTTCTGAGAGCTATCGAGGAAGACACAAAGAGATGGAAACGTATTCCATGCTCATGGATTGGCAGAATTAACCTTTTGAAAGTGTCCATGTTACCCAGGGCCATTTACACGTTTAATGCGCTCCCTATCAAAATACCATGGACTCCCTTGAGAGAGTTAGAACAAGTTATTTTAAGATCTGTATGGAATCAGAAAAGACCGCGAATAGCCAGGGGAATTTTAGAAAAGAAAACCATATCTGGGGGAATCACCACAATGCCAGATTTCAGGTGGTACTACAAAGCTGCGGTCATCGAGACAGTGTGGTACTGGCACAAAAACAGACACATGGATCAGTGGAACACAATAGAGAACCCAGAAGTGGCCCCTGAACTTCATGGTCACCTAATATTCGATAAAGGAGGAAAGACTATCCACTGGAAGCAACACAGTCTCTTCAGGAAATGGTGGCCTGGAAAATTGCACATCCACACGCAGAAGAATGAATGAAACTAGACCACTCTCTTCTTGCACCATACACATTTCGAGATAACTCAAAATGGATGAAAGATCTAAATGGGAGACAAGGGTCCATCAAAATCCCAGAGGAGAACACAGGCAACAAACGCCTTTTTGGAAATCGGCCACAGTAACTTCTTGCCAAGATACATCCATGAAGGCCAAAGAAACAAAAGCAAAAAGGAACTATTGGGACTTCATCAAGACAAGAAGCTTTCGCACAGCAAAGGATACCATCAACAAAACTAAAAGACAACCTACACAGTGGGAGAAGATATTTGCAAATGACGTATCAGATAAAGGGCTAGTTTCCAGGATCTACGAAGAACTTCTTAAACTCGACACCAGAGAAACAAATAATCCGATCATGAAATGGGCAAAAGACGTGAAGAGAGATCTCACAGAGGAAGTCATACGCATGGCCAACATGCACATGAGAAAATGCTCTGCATCACTTGCCATCAGGGAAATACAAATCAAAACCTCAATGACATACCACCTCACACCAGTGAGAATGTGGAAAATAAACAAGGCAGGAGACCACAAATGTTGGAGAGGATGCGGAGAAAAGGGAACCCTCTTACCCTGTTGGTGGGAATGTGAACTGGTGCAGCCACTCTGGAAAACTGTGTGGAGGATCCTAGAAGAGTTACAGATAGACCTGGTCTACGACCCAGCAATTGCACTGCTGGGGATTGACCCCAGAGTTTCAGATGCATTGAAACGGCGGGACACCTGCACCCCGATGTTTCCAGCAGCAATGTCCACAATAGCCAAACTGTGGAAGGAGCCTCGGTTTCCATCGAAAGATGAATGGCTAAAGAAGATAGATGAGGTTCACGTACACAATGGAATATTACTCAGGCATTAGAAACGACAGATACCCAGCATTTGCTTCCACGTGGATGGAAGTGGAGGGTATTACGCTGAGTGAAGTGAGTCAATCGGAGAAGGACAAACAGTGTATGTTCTCATTCGTTTGGGGAATATAAATAATAGTGAAAGGGATTCTAAGGGAAGGGAGGAGAAATGTGTGGGAAATATCAGAACGGGAGACAGAACGTAAAGACTCCTAACTCTGGGAAACGAACAAGGGGTGGTGGAAGGGGAGGAGGGCGGGGGTGGGGTGAGTGGGTGACGGGCACTGACAGGGACACTTCACGGGATGAGCACTGGCATGTGTTATTCTGTATGTTGGTAAATGGAACACCAATAAATAAATAAATTTATTATTAAAAAAATAAATAATAAAATGATAAACATAGTAGGAAGAGCTATACGCCAATAAGTTAGGCAATCTAGAGGAAGCGGACGCATTCCTGGAAGGCCACAGACTACCAAAATTGGAAAGGGGAAGAAATAGAAAACCCGAACGGGCCGAAAACCAGGGAGGAATTTGAAGCAGTCATCAGAAACCTCCCAAGACACGCAAGTCCAGGGCCAGATGGCTTCCCAGGGGAATTCTATCAAACCTTTAAAGAAGAAACCATACCTATTCTACTACATCTGTTTCGAAAGACAGGAAGAGATGGAGTACTTCCAAATTCGTTCTTGAGGCCAGCATCACTTTATTTCTAAAACCAGACCAAGACCCCACCGAAAAGGAGAATTAGAGACCAATATCCCTGATGAACATGGATGCAAAAGTTCTCAACAAGACACTGGCCAATAGGATCCAACAGTACATTAAGAAAACTAACTGTTCACCATGAGCAAATAGGATTCATCCCTGGGACAGAAGGCTGGTTCAACACGAAAAAAAAAAAATATATATGTATATATATATACATATATATATATATAAAATAAAAAATCAATGTGATTCATCATATCAGCAACAGACGAAACAAGAACCGCATGATCCTCTCGTTAGACGCAGAGAAAGCATTTAAGAAAACACAGCATCCATTCATGATAAAACTCTTCAGAGTGTAGGGATAGAGGGATCATTCCACAACATCTTCAAAGCCTGGTACGAAAAGCCCACAGCAAATATTCTCAATGCGGAAGCACTGGGAGCCTTTCCCCTAAGATCAGGAACAAGACAGGGAGGTCCACACTCACCACTGCTATTCCACAAGAGTCCTGGAAGTTCTAGCCTCAGCAATCAGACGTCGAAGAGACCTTGAAGGCCATCAAATTGGCAAAGAAGCAGTCAAACTCTCCCTCTTCGCCGAATGACATGACAGTCTACGCAGAAAACGCAGAAGCATCCACCCCAAGATTGCTAGAACTCATACGGCAGTTTGGTAGCATGGCAGGATACAAGGTCAATGCCAGAAATCAGTGGCATTTCCATACACTGACAATGAGACTGAAGAAAGGGAAATTAAGGCGCCAATCCCATTGACAACTGCACCCAGAAGCGTAAGATACCTAGGAATAAACCTAACCGAAGAGGCAAAGGAGCTATACCCTAAAAGCTATAGAGCACTTCTGAGAGCTATCGAGGAAGACACAAAGAGATGGAAACGTATTCCATGCTCATGGATTGGCAGAATTAACCTTTTGAAAGTGTCCATGTTACCCAGGGCCATTTACACGTTTAATGCGCTCCCTATCAAAATACCATGGACTCCCTTGAGAGAGTTAGAACAAGTTATTTTAAGATGTGTATGGAATCAGAAAAGACCGCGAATAGCCAGGGGAATTTTAGAAAAGAAAACCATATCTGGGGGAATCACCACAATGCCAGATTTCAGGTGGTACTACAAAGCTGCGGTCATCGAGACAGTGTGGTACTGGCACAAAAACAGACACATGGATCAGTGGAACACAATAGAGAACCCAGAAGTGGCCCCTGAACTTCATGGTCACCTAATATTCGATAAAGGAGGAAAGACTATCCACTGGAAGCAACACAGTCTCTTCAGGAAATGGTGGCCTGGAAAATTGCACATCCACACGCAGAAGAATGAATGAAACTAGACCACTCTCTTCTTGCACCATACACATTTCGAGATAACTCAAAATGGATGAAAGATCTAAATGGGAGACAAGGGTCCATCAAAATCCCAGAGGAGAACACAGGCAACAAACGCCTTTTTGGAAATCGGCCACAGTAACTTCTTGCCAAGATACATCCATGAAGGCCAAAGAAACAAAAGCAAAAAGGAACTATTGGGACTTCATCAAGACAAGAAGCTTTCGCACAGCAAAGGATACCATCAACAAAACTAAAAGACAACCTACACAGTGGGAGAAGATATTTGCAAATGACGTATCAGATAAAGGGCTAGTTTCCAGGATCTACGAAGAACTTCTTAAACTCGACGCCCGAGAAACAAATAATCCGATCATGAAATGGGCAAAAGACGTGAAGAGAGATCTCACAGAGGAAGTCATACGCATGGCCAACATGCACATGAGAAAATGCTCTGCATCACTTGCCATCAGGGAAATACAAATCAAAACCTCAATGACATACCACCTCACACCAGTGAGAATGTGGAAAATAAACAAGGCAGGAGACCACAAATGTTGGAGAGGATGCGGAGAAAAGGGAACCCTCTTACCCTGTTGGTGGGAATGTGAACTGGTGCAGCCACTCTGGAAAACTGTGTGGAGGATCCTAGAAGAGTTACAGATAGACCTGGTCTACGACCCAGCAATTGCACTGCTGGGGATTGACCCCAGAGTTTCAGATGCATTGAAACGGCGGGACACCTGCACCCCGATGTTTCCAGCAGCAATGTCCACAATAGCCAAACTGTGGAAGGAGCCTCGGTTTCCATCGAAAGATGAATGGCTAAAGAAGATAGATGAGGTTCACGTACACAATGGAATATTACTCAGGCATTAGAAACGACAGATACCCAGCATTTGCTTCCACGTGGATGGAAGTGGAGGGTATTACGCTGAGTGAAGTGAGTCAATCGGAGAAGGACAAACAGTGTATGTTCTCATTCGTTTGGGGAATATAAATAATAGTGAAAGGGATTCTAAGGGAAGGGAGGAGAAATGTGTGGGAAATATCAGAACGGGAGACAGAACGTAAAGACTCCTAACTCTGGGAAACGAACAAGGGGTGGTGGAAGGGGAGGAGGGCGGGGGTGGGGTGAGTGGGTGACGGGCACTGACAGGGACACTTCACGGGATGAGCACTGGCATGTGTTATTCTGTATGTTGGTAAATGGAACACCAATAAATAAATAAATTTATTATTAAAAAAATAAATAATAAAATGATAAACATAGTAGGAAGAGCTATACGCCAATAAGTTAGGCAATCTAGAGGAAGCGGACGCATTCCTGGAAGGCCACAGACTACCAAAATTGGAAAGGGGAAGAAATAGAAAACCCGAACGGGCCGAAAACCAGGGAGGAATTTGAAGCAGTCATCAGAAACCTCCCAAGACACGCAAGTCCAGGGCCAGATGGCTTCCCAGGGGAATTCTATCAAACCTTTAAAGAAGAAACCATACCTATTCTACTACATCTGTTTCGAAAGACAGGAAGAGATGGAGTACTTCCAAATTCGTTCTTGAGGCCAGCATCACTTTATTTCTAAAACCAGACCAAGACCCCACCGAAAAGGAGAATTAGAGACCAATATCCCTGATGAACATGGATGCAAAAGTTCTCAACAAGACACTGGCCAATAGGATCCAACAGTACATTAAGAAAACTAACTGTTCACCATGAGCAAATAGGATTCATCCCTGGGACACAAGGCTGGTTCAACACGAAAAAAAAAAATATATATATAAAATAAAAAATCAATGTGATTCATCATATCAGCAACAGACGAAACAAGAACCGCATGATCCTCTCGTTAGACGCAGAGAAAGCATTTAAGAAAACACAGCATCCATTCATGATAAAACTCTTCAGAGTGTAGGGATAGAGGGATCATTCCACAACATCTTCAAAGCCTGGTACGAAAAGCCCACAGCAAATATTCTCAATGCGGAAGCACTGGGAGCCTTTCCCCTAAGATCAGGAACAAGACAGGGAGGTCCACACTCACCACTGCTATTCCACAAGAGTCCTGGAAGTTCTAGCCTCAGCAATCAGACGTCGAAGAGACCTTGAAGGCCATCAAATTGGCAAAGAAGCAGTCAAACTCTCCCTCTTCGCCGAATGACATGACAGTCTACGCAGAAAACCCAGAAGCATCCACCCCAAGATTGCTAGAACTCATACGGCAGTTTGGTAGCATGGCAGGATACAAGGTCAATGCCAGAAATCAGTGGCATTTCCATACACTGACAATGAGACTGAAGAAAGGGAAATTAAGGCGCCAATCCCATTGACAACTGCACCCAGAAGCGTAAGATACCTAGGAATAAACCTAACCGAAGAGGCAAAGGAGCTATACCCTAAAAGCTATAGAGCACTTCTGAGAGCTATCGAGGAAGACACAAAGAGATGGAAACGTATTCCATGCTCATGGATTGGCAGAATTAACCTTTTGAAAGTGTCCATGTTACCCAGGGCCATTTACACGTTTAATGCGCTCCCTATCAAAATACCATGGACTCCCTTGAGAGAGTTAGAACAAGTTATTTTAAGATGTGTATGGAATCAGAAAAGACCGCGAATAGCCAGGGGAATTTTAGAAAAGAAAACCATATCTGGGGGAATCACCACAATGCCAGATTTCAGGTGGTACTACAAAGCTGCGGTCATCGAGACAGTGTGGTACTGGCACAAAAACAGACACATGGATCAGTGGAACACAATAGAGAACCCAGAAGTGGCCCCTGAACTTCATGGTCACCTAATATTCGATAAAGGAGGAAAGACTATCCACTGGAAGCAACACAGTCTCTTCAGGAAATGGTGGCCTGGAAAATTGCACATCCACACGCAGAAGAATGAATGAAACTAGACCACTCTCTTCTTGCACCATACACATTTCGAGATAACTCAAAATGGATGAAAGATCTAAATGGGAGACAAGGGTCCATCAAAATCCCAGAGGAGAACACAGGCAACAAACGCCTTTTTGGAAATCGGCCACAGTAACTTCTTGCCAAGATACATCCATGAAGGCCAAAGAAACAAAAGCAAAAAGGAACTATTGGGACTTCATCAAGACAAGAAGCTTTCGCACAGCAAAGGATACCATCAACAAAACTAAAAGACAACCTACACAGTGGGAGAAGATATTTGCAAATGACGTATCAGATAAAGGGCTAGTTTCCAGGATCTACGAAGAACTTCTTAAACTCGACGCCCGAGAAACAAATAATCCGATCATGAAATGGGCAAAAGACGTGAAGAGAGATCTCACAGAGGAAGTCATACGCATGGCCAACATGCACATGAGAAAATGCTCTGCATCACTTGCCATCAGGGAAATACAAATCAAAACCTCAATGACATACCACCTCACACCAGTGAGAATGTGGAAAATAAACAAGGCAGGAGACCACAAATGTTGGAGAGGATGCGGAGAAAAGGGAACCCTCTTACCCTGTTGGTGGGAATGTGAACTGGTGCAGCCACTCTGGAAAACTGTGTGGAGGATCCTAGAAGAGTTACAGATAGACCTGGTCTACGACCCAGCAATTGCACTGCTGGGGATTGACCCCAGAGTTTCAGATGCATTGAAACGGCGGGACACCTGCACCCCGATGTTTCCAGCAGCAATGTCCACAATAGCCAAACTGTGGAAGGAGCCTCGGTTTCCATCGAAAGATGAATGGCTAAAGAAGATAGATGAGGTTCACGTACACAATGGAATATTACTCAGGCATTAGAAACGACAGATACCCAGCATTTGCTTCCACGTGGATGGAAGTGGAGGGTATTACGCTGAGTGAAGTGAGTCAATCGGAGAAGGACAAACAGTGTATGTTCTCATTCGTTTGGGGAATATAAATAATAGTGAAAGGGATTCTAAGGGAAGGGAGGAGAAATGTGTGGGAAATATCAGAACGGGAGACAGAACGTAAAGACTCCTAACTCTGGGAAACGAACAAGGGGTGGTGGAAGGGGAGGAGGGCGGGGGTGGGGTGAGTGGGTGACGGGCACTGACAGGGACACTTCACGGGATGAGCACTGGCATGTGTTATTCTGTATGTTGGTAAATGGAACACCAATAAATAAATAAATTTATTATTAAAAAAATAAATAATAAAATGATAAACATAGTAGGAAGAGCTATACGCCAATAAGTTAGGCAATCTAGAGGAAGCGGACGCATTCCTGGAAGGCCACAGACTACCAAAATTGGAAAGGGGAAGAAATAGAAAACCCGAACGGGCCGAAAACCAGGGAGGAATTTGAAGCAGTCATCAGAAACCTCCCAAGACACGCAAGTCCAGGGCCAGATGGCTTCCCAGGGGAATTCTATCAAACCTTTAAAGAAGAAACCATACCTATTCTACTACATCTGTTTCGAAAGACAGGAAGAGATGGAGTACTTCCAAATTCGTTCTTGAGGCCAGCATCACTTTATTTCTAAAACCAGACCAAGACCCCACCGAAAAGGAGAATTAGAGACCAATATCCCTGATGAACATGGATGCAAAAGTTCTCAACAAGACACTGGCCAATAGGATCCAACAGTACATTAAGAAAACTAACTGTTCACCATGAGCAAATAGGATTCATCCCTGGGACACAAGGCTGGTTCAACACGAAAAAAATATATATATATATAAAATAAAAAATCAATGTGATTCATCATATCAGCAACAGACGAAACAAGAACCGCATGATCCTCTCGTTAGACGCAGAGAAAGCATTTAAGAAAACACAGCATCCATTCATGATAAAACTCTTCAGAGTGTAGGGATAGAGGGATCATTCCACAACATCTTCAAAGCCTGGTACGAAAAGCCCACAGCAAATATTCTCAATGCGGAAGCACTGGGAGCCTTTCCCCTAAGATCAGGAACAAGACAGGGAGGTCCACACTCACCACTGCTATTCCACAAGAGTCCTGGAAGTTCTAGCCTCAGCAATCAGACGTCGAAGAGACCTTGAAGGCCATCAAATTGGCAAAGAAGCAGTCAAACTCTCCCTCTTCGCCGAATGACATGACAGTCTACGCAGAAAACGCAGAAGCATCCACCCCAAGATTGCTAGAACTCATACGGCAGTTTGGTAGCATGGCAGGATACAAGGTCAATGCCAGAAATCAGTGGCATTTCCATACACTGACAATGAGACTGAAGAAAGGGAAATTAAGGCGCCAATCCCATTGACAACTGCACCCAGAAGCGTAAGATACCTAGGAATAAACCTAACCGAAGAGGCAAAGGAGCTATACCCTAAAAGCTATAGAGCACTTCTGAGAGCTATCGAGGAAGACACAAAGAGATGGAAACGTATTCCATGCTCATGGATTGGCAGAATTAACCTTTTGAAAGTGTCCATGTTACCCAGGGCCATTTACACGTTTAATGCGCTCCCTATCAAAATACCATGGACTCCCTTGAGAGAGTTAGAACAAGTTATTTTAAGATGTGTATGGAATCAGAAAAGACCGCGAATAGCCAGGGGAATTTTAGAAAAGAAAACCATATCTGGGGGAATCACCACAATGCCAGATTTCAGGTGGTACTACAAAGCTGCGGTCATCGAGACAGTGTGGTACTGGCACAAAAACAGACACATGGATCAGTGGAACACAATAGAGAACCCAGAAGTGGCCCCTGAACTTCATGGTCACCTAATATTCGATAAAGGAGGAAAGACTATCCACTGGAAGCAACACAGTCTCTTCAGGAAATGGTGGCCTGGAAAATTGCACATCCACACGCAGAAGAATGAATGAAACTAGACCACTCTCTTCTTGCACCATACACATTTCGAGATAACTCAAAATGGATGAAAGATCTAAATGGGAGACAAGGGTCCATCAAAATCCCAGAGGAGAACACAGGCAACAAACGCCTTTTTGGAAATCGGCCACAGTAACTTCTTGCCAAGATACATCCATGAAGGCCAAAGAGACAAAAGCAAAAAGGAACTATTGGGACTTCATCAAGACAAGAAGCTTTCGCACAGCAAAGGATACCATCAACAAAACTAAAAGACAACCTACACAGTGGGAGAAGATATTTGCAAATGATGTATCAGATAAAGGGCTAGTTTCCAGGATCTACGAAGAACTTCTTAAACTCGACGCCCGAGAAACAAATAATCCGATCATGAAATGGGCAAAAGACGTGAAGAGAGATCTCACAGAGGAAGTCATACGCATGGCCAACATGCACATGAGAAAATGCTCTGCATCACTTGCCATCAGGGAAATACAAATCAAAACCTCAATGACATACCACCTCACACCAGTGAGAATGTGGAAAATAAACAAGGCAGGAGACCACAAATGTTGGAGAGGATGCGGAGAAAAGGGAACCCTCTTACCCTGTTGGTGGGAATGTGAACTGGTGCAGCCACTCTGGAAAACTGTGTGGAGGATCCTAGAAGAGTTACAGATAGACCTGGTCTACGACCCAGCAATTGCACTGCTGGGGATTGACCCCAGAGTTTCAGATGCATTGAAACGGCGGGACACCTGCACCCCGATGTTTCCAGCAGCAATGTCCACAATAGCCAAACTGTGGAAGGAGCCTCGGTTTCCATCGAAAGATGAATGGCTAAAGAAGATAGATGAGGTTCACGTACACAATGGAATATTACTCAGGCATTAGAAACGACAGATACCCAGCATTTGCTTCCACGTGGATGGAAGTGGAGGGTATTACGCTGAGTGAAGTGAGTCAATCGGAGAAGGACAAACAGTGTATGTTCTCATTCGTTTGGGGAATATAAATAATAGTGAAAGGGATTCTAAGGGAAGGGAGGAGAAATGTGTGGGAAATATCAGAACGGGAGACAGAACGTAAAGACTCCTAACTCTGGGAAACGAACAAGGGGTGGTGGAAGGGGAGGAGGGCGGGGGTGGGGTGAGTGGGTGACGGGCACTGACAGGGACACTTCACGGGATGAGCACTGGCATGTGTTATTCTGTATGTTGGTAAATGGAACACCAATAAATAAATAAATTTATTATTAAAAAAATAAATAATAAAATGATAAACATAGTAGGAAGAGCTATACGCCAATAAGTTAGGCAATCTAGAGGAAGCGGACGCATTCCTGGAAGGCCACAGACTACCAAAATTGGAAAGGGGAAGAAATAGAAAACCCGAACGGGCCGAAAACCAGGGAGGAATTTGAAGCAGTCATCAGAAACCTCCCAAGACACGCAAGTCCAGGGCCAGATGGCTTCCCAGGGGAATTCTATCAAACCTTTAAAGAAGAAACCATACCTATTCTACTACATCTGTTTCGAAAGACAGGAAGAGATGGAGTACTTCCAAATTCGTTCTTGAGGCCAGCATCACTTTATTTCTAAAACCAGACCAAGACCCCACCGAAAAGGAGAATTAGAGACCAATATCCCTGATGAACATGGATGCAAAAGTTCTCAACAAGACACTGGCCAATAGGATCCAACAGTACATTAAGAAAACTAACTGTTCACCATGAGCAAATAGGATTCATCCCTGGGACACAAGGCTGGTTCAACACGAAAAAAAAATATATATATATAAAATAAAAAATCAATGTGATTCATCATATCAGCAACAGACGAAACAAGAACCGCATGATCCTCTCGTTAGACGCAGAGAAAGCATTTAAGAAAACACAGCATCCATTCATGATAAAACTCTTCAGAGTGTAGGGATAGAGGGATCATTCCACAACATCTTCAAAGCCTGGTACGAAAAGCCCACAGCAAATATTCTCAATGCGGAAGCACTGGGAGCCTTTCCCCTAAGATCAGGAACAAGACAGGGAGGTCCACACTCACCACTGCTATTCCACAAGAGTCCTGGAAGTTCTAGCCTCAGCAATCAGACGTCGAAGAGACCTTGAAGGCCATCAAATTGGCAAAGAAGCAGTCAAACTCTCCCTCTTCGCCGAATGACATGACAGTCTACGCAGAAAACCCAGAAGCATCCACCCCAAGATTGCTAGAACTCATACGGCAGTTTGGTAGCATGGCAGGATACAAGGTCAATGCCAGAAATCAGTGGCATTTCCATACACTGACAATGAGACTGAAGAAAGGGAAATTAAGGCGCCAATCCCATTGACAACTGCACCCAGAAGCGTAAGATACCTAGGAATAAACCTAACCGAAGAGGCAAAGGAGCTATACCCTAAAAGCTATAGAGCACTTCTGAGAGCTATCGAGGAAGACACAAAGAGATGGAAACGTATTCCATGCTCATGGATTGGCAGAATTAACCTTTTGAAAGTGTCCATGTTACCCAGGGCCATTTACACGTTTAATGCGCTCCCTATCAAAATACCATGGACTCCCTTGAGAGAGTTAGAACAAGTTATTTTAAGATGTGTATGGAATCAGAAAAGACCGCGAATAGCCAGGGGAATTTTAGAAAAGAAAACCATATCTGGGGGAATCACCACAATGCCAGATTTCAGGTGGTACTACAAAGCTGCGGTCATCGAGACAGTGTGGTACTGGCACAAAAACAGACACATGGATCAGTGGAACACAATAGAGAACCCAGAAGTGGCCCCTGAACTTCATGGTCACCTAATATTCGATAAAGGAGGAAAGACTATCCACTGGAAGCAACACAGTCTCTTCAGGAAATGGTGGCCTGGAAAATTGCACATCCACACGCAGAAGAATGAATGAAACTAGACCACTCTCTTCTTGCACCATACACATTTCGAGATAACTCAAAATGGATGAAAGATCTAAATGGGAGACAAGGGTCCATCAAAATCCCAGAGGAGAACACAGGCAACAAACGCCTTTTTGGAAATCGGCCACAGTAACTTCTTGCCAAGATACATCCATGAAGGCCAAAGAAACAAAAGCAAAAAGGAACTATTGGGACTTCATCAAGACAAGAAGCTTTCGCACAGCAAAGGATACCATCAACAAAACTAAAAGACAACCTACACAGTGGGAGAAGATATTTGCAAATGACGTATCAGATAAAGGGCTAGTTTCCAGGATCTACGAAGAACTTCTTAAACTCGACGCCCGAGAAACAAATAATCCGATCATGAAATGGGCAAAAGACGTGAAGAGAGATCTCACAGAGGAAGTCATACGCATGGCCAACATGCACATGAGAAAATGCTCTGCATCACTTGCCATCAGGGAAATACAAATCAAAACCTCAATGACATACCACCTCACACCAGTGAGAATGTGGAAAATAAACAAGGCAGGAGACCACAAATGTTGGAGAGGATGCGGAGAAAAGGGAACCCTCTTACCCTGTTGGTGGGAATGTGAACTGGTGCAGCCACTCTGGAAAACTGTGTGGAGGATCCTAGAAGAGTTACAGATAGACCTGGTCTACGACCCAGCAATTGCACTGCTGGGGATTGACCCCAGAGTTTCAGATGCATTGAAACGGCGGGACACCTGCACCCCGATGTTTCCAGCAGCAATGTCCACAATAGCCAAACTGTGGAAGGAGCCTCGGTTTCCATCGAAAGATGAATGGCTAAAGAAGATAGATGAGGTTCACGTACACAATGGAATATTACTCAGGCATTAGAAACGACAGATACCCAGCATTTGCTTCCACGTGGATGGAAGTGGAGGGTATTACGCTGAGTGAAGTGAGTCAATCGGAGAAGGACAAACAGTGTATGTTCTCATTCGTTTGGGGAATATAAATAATAGTGAAAGGGATTCTAAGGGAAGGGAGGAGAAATGTGTGGGAAATATCAGAACGGGAGACAGAACGTAAAGACTCCTAACTCTGGGAAACGAACAAGGGGTGGTGGAAGGGGAGGAGGGCGGGGGTGGGGTGAGTGGGTGACGGGCACTGACAGGGACACTTCACGGGATGAGCACTGGCATGTGTTATTCTGTATGTTGGTAAATGGAACACCAATAAATAAATAAATTTATTATTAAAAAAATAAATAATAAAATGATAAACATAGTAGGAAGAGCTATACGCCAATAAGTTAGGCAATCTAGAGGAAGCGGACGCATTCCTGGAAGGCCACAGACTACCAAAATTGGAAAGGGGAAGAAATAGAAAACCCGAACGGGCCGAAAACCAGGGAGGAATTTGAAGCAGTCATCAGAAACCTCCCAAGACACGCAAGTCCAGGGCCAGATGGCTTCCCAGGGGAATTCTATCAAACCTTTAAAGAAGAAACCATACCTATTCTACTACATCTGTTTCGAAAGACAGGAAGAGATGGAGTACTTCCAAATTCGTTCTTGAGGCCAGCATCACTTTATTTCTAAAACCAGACCAAGACCCCACCGAAAAGGAGAATTAGAGACCAATATCCCTGATGAACATGGATGCAAAAGTTCTCAACAAGACACTGGCCAATAGGATCCAACAGTACATTAAGAAAACTAACTGTTCACCATGAGCAAATAGGATTCATCCCTGGGACACAAGGCTGGTTCAACACGAAAAAAATATATATATATATAAAATAAAAAATCAATGTGATTCATCATATCAGCAACAGACGAAACAAGAACCGCATGATCCTCTCGTTAGACGCAGAGAAAGCATTTAAGAAAACACAGCATCCATTCATGATAAAACTCTTCAGAGTGTAGGGATAGAGGGATCATTCCACAACATCTTCAAAGCCTGGTACGAAAAGCCCACAGCAAATATTCTCAATGCGGAAGCACTGGGAGCCTTTCCCCTAAGATCAGGAACAAGACAGGGAGGTCCACACTCACCACTGCTATTCCACAAGAGTCCTGGAAGTTCTAGCCTCAGCAATCAGACGTCGAAGAGACCTTGAAGGCCATCAAATTGGCAAAGAAGCAGTCAAACTCTCCCTCTTCGCCGAATGACATGACAGTCTACGCAGAAAACGCAGAAGCATCCACCCCAAGATTGCTAGAACTCATACGGCAGTTTGGTAGCATGGCAGGATACAAGGTCAATGCCAGAAATCAGTGGCATTTCCATACACTGACAATGAGACTGAAGAAAGGGAAATTAAGGCGCCAATCCCATTGACAACTGCACCCAGAAGCGTAAGATACCTAGGAATAAACCTAACCGAAGAGGCAAAGGAGCTATACCCTAAAAGCTATAGAGCACTTCTGAGAGCTATCGAGGAAGACACAAAGAGATGGAAACGTATTCCATGCTCATGGATTGGCAGAATTAACCTTTTGAAAGTGTCCATGTTACCCAGGGCCATTTACACGTTTAATGCGCTCCCTATCAAAATACCATGGACTCCCTTGAGAGAGTTAGAACAAGTTATTTTAAGATCTGTATGGAATCAGAAAAGACCGCGAATAGCCAGGGGAATTTTAGAAAAGAAAACCATATCTGGGGGAATCACCACAATGCCAGATTTCAGGTGGTACTACAAAGCTGCGGTCATCGAGACAGTGTGGTACTGGCACAAAAACAGACACATGGATCAGTGGAACACAATAGAGAACCCAGAAGTGGCCCCTGAACTTCATGGTCACCTAATATTCGATAAAGGAGGAAAGACTATCCACTGGAAGCAACACAGTCTCTTCAGGAAATGGTGGCCTGGAAAATTGCACATCCACACACAGAAGAATGAATGAAACTAGACCACTCTCTTCTTGCACCATACACATTTCGAGATAACTCAAAATGGATGAAAGATCTAAATGGGAGACAAGGGTCCATCAAAATCCCAGAGGAGAACACAGGCAACAAACGCCTTTTTGGAAATCGGCCACAGTAACTTCTTGCCAAGATACATCCATGAAGGCCAAAGAAACAAAAGCAAAAAGGAACTATTGGGACTTCATCAAGACAAGAAGCTTTCGCACAGCAAAGGATACCATCAACAAAACTAAAAGACAACCTACACAGTGGGAGAAGATATTTGCAAATGACGTATCAGATAAAGGGCTAGTTTCCAGGATCTACGAAGAACTTCTTAAACTCGACGCCCGAGAAACAAATAATCCGATCATGAAATGGGCAAAAGACGTGAAGAGAGATCTCACAGAGGAAGTCATACGCATGGCCAACATGCACATGAGAAAATGCTCTGCATCACTTGCCATCAGGGAAATACAAATCAAAACCTCAATGACATACCACCTCACACCAGTGAGAATGTGGAAAATAAACAAGGCAGGAGACCACAAATGTTGGAGAGGATGCGGAGAAAAGGGAACCCTCTTACCCTGTTGGTGGGAATGTGAACTGGTGCAGCCACTCTGGAAAACTGTGTGGAGGATCCTAGAAGAGTTACAGATAGACCTGGTCTACGACCCAGCAATTGCACTGCTGGGGATTGACCCCAGAGTTTCAGATGCATTGAAACGGCGGGACACCTGCACCCCGATGTTTCCAGCAGCAATGTCCACAATAGCCAAACTGTGGAAGGAGCCTCGGTTTCCATCGAAAGATGAATGGCTAAAGAAGATAGATGAGGTTCACGTACACAATGGAATATTACTCAGGCATTAGAAACGACAGATACCCAGCATTTGCTTCCACGTGGATGGAAGTGGAGGGTATTACGCTGAGTGAAGTGAGTCAATCGGAGAAGGACAAACAGTGTATGTTCTCATTCGTTTGGGGAATATAAATAATAGTGAAAGGGATTCTAAGGGAAGGGAGGAGAAATGTGTGGGAAATATCAGAACGGGAGACAGAACGTAAAGACTCCTAACTCTGGGAAACGAACAAGGGGTGGTGGAAGGGGAGGAGGGCGGGGGTGGGGTGAGTGGGTGACGGGCACTGACAGGGACACTTCACGGGATGAGCACTGGCATGTGTTATTCTGTATGTTGGTAAATGGAACACCAATAAATAAATAAATTTATTATTAAAAAAATAAATAATAAAATGATAAACATAGTAGGAAGAGCTATACGCCAATAAGTTAGGCAATCTAGAGGAAGCGGACGCATTCCTGGAAGGCCACAGACTACCAAAATTGGAAAGGGGAAGAAATAGAAAACCCGAACGGGCCGAAAACCAGGGAGGAATTTGAAGCAGTCATCAGAAACCTCCCAAGACACGCAAGTCCAGGGCCAGATGGCTTCCCAGGGGAATTCTATCAAACCTTTAAAGAAGAAACCATACCTATTCTACTACATCTGTTTCGAAAGACAGGAAGAGATGGAGTACTTCCAAATTCGTTCTTGAGGCCAGCATCACTTTATTTCTAAAACCAGACCAAGACCCCACCGAAAAGGAGAATTAGAGACCAATATCCCTGATGAACATGGATGCAAAAGTTCTCAACAAGACACTGGCCAATAGGATCCAACAGTACATTAAGAAAACTAACTGTTCACCATGAGCAAATAGGATTCATCCCTGGGACACAAGGCTGGTTCAACACGAAAAAATATATTTATATATAAAATAAAAAATCAATGTGATTCATCATATCAGCAACAGACGAAACAAGAACCGCATGATCCTCTCGTTAGACGCAGAGAAAGCATTTAAGAAAACACAGCATCCATTCATGATAAAACTCTTCAGAGTGTAGGGATAGAGGGATCATTCCACAACATCTTCAAAGCCTGGTACGAAAAGCCCACAGCAAATATTCTCAATGCGGAAGCACTGGGAGCCTTTCCCCTAAGATCAGGAACAAGACAGGGAGGTCCACACTCACCACTGCTATTCCACAAGAGTCCTGGAAGTTCTAGCCTCAGCAATCAGACGTCGAAGAGACCTTGAAGGCCATCAAATTGGCAAAGAAGCAGTCAAACTCTCCCTCTTCGCCGAATGACATGACAGTCTACGCAGAAAACCCAGAAGCATCCACCCCAAGATTGCTAGAACTCATACGGCAGTTTGGTAGCATGGCAGGATACAAGGTCAATGCCAGAAATCAGTGGCATTTCCATACACTGACAATGAGACTGAAGAAAGGGAAATTAAGGCGCCAATCCCATTGACAACTGCACCCAGAAGCGTAAGATACCTAGGAATAAACCTAACCGAAGAGGCAAAGGAGCTATACCCTAAAAGCTATAGAGCACTTCTGAGAGCTATCGAGGAAGACACAAAGAGATGGAAACGTATTCCATGCTCATGGATTGGCAGAATTAACCTTTTGAAAGTGTCCATGTTACCCAGGGCCATTTACACGTTTAATGCGCTCCCTATCAAAATACCATGGACTCCCTTGAGAGAGTTAGAACAAGTTATTTTAAGATGTGTATGGAATCAGAAAAGACCGCGAATAGCCAGGGGAATTTTAGAAAAGAAAACCATATCTGGGGGAATCACCACAATGCCAGATTTCAGGTGGTACTACAAAGCTGCGGTCATCGAGACAGTGTGGTACTGGCACAAAAACAGACACATGGATCAGTGGAACACAATAGAGAACCCAGAAGTGGCCCCTGAACTTCATGGTCACCTAATATTCGATAAAGGAGGAAAGACTATCCACTGGAAGCAACACAGTCTCTTCAGGAAATGGTGGCCTGGAAAATTGCACATCCACACGCAGAAGAATGAATGAAACTAGACCACTCTCTTCTTGCACCATACACATTTCGAGATAACTCAAAATGGATGAAAGATCTAAATGGGAGACAAGGGTCCATCAAAATCCCAGAGGAGAACACAGGCAACAAACGCCTTTTTGGAAATCGGCCACAGTAACTTCTTGCCAAGATACATCCATGAAGGCCAAAGAAACAAAAGCAAAAAGGAACTATTGGGACTTCATCAAGACAAGAAGCTTTCGCACAGCAAAGGATACCATCAACAAAACTAAAAGACAACCTACACAGTGGGAGAAGATATTTGCAAATGACGTATCAGATAAAGGGCTAGTTTCCAGGATCTACGAAGAACTTCTTAAACTCGACGCCCGAGAAACAAATAATCCGATCATGAAATGGGCAAAAGACGTGAAGAGAGATCTCACAGAGGAAGTCATACGCATGGCCAACATGCACATGAGAAAATGCTCTGCATCACTTGCCATCAGGGAAATACAAATCAAAACCTCAATGACATACCACCTCACACCAGTGAGAATGTGGAAAATAAACAAGGCAGGAGACCACAAATGTTGGAGAGGATGCGGAGAAAAGGGAACCCTCTTACCCTGTTGGTGGGAATGTGAACTGGTGCAGCCACTCTGGAAAACTGTGTGGAGGATCCTAGAAGAGTTACAGATAGACCTGGTCTACGACCCAGCAATTGCACTGCTGGGGATTGACCCCAGAGTTTCAGATGCATTGAAACGGCGGGACACCTGCACCCCGATGTTTCCAGCAGCAATGTCCACAATAGCCAAACTGTGGAAGGAGCCTCGGTTTCCATCGAAAGATGAATGGCTAAAGAAGATAGATGAGGTTCACGTACACAATGGAATATTACTCAGGCATTAGAAACGACAGATACCCAGCATTTGCTTCCACGTGGATGGAAGTGGAGGGTATTACGCTGAGTGAAGTGAGTCAATCGGAGAAGGACAAACAGTGTATGTTCTCATTCGTTTGGGGAATATAAATAATAGTGAAAGGGATTCTAAGGGAAGGGAGGAGAAATGTGTGGGAAATATCAGAACGGGAGACAGAACGTAAAGACTCCTAACTCTGGGAAACGAACAAGGGGTGGTGGAAGGGGAGGAGGGCGGGGGTGGGGTGAGTGGGTGACGGGCACTGACAGGGACACTTCACGGGATGAGCACTGGCATGTGTTATTCTGTATGTTGGTAAATGGAACACCAATAAATAAATAAATTTATTATTAAAAAAATAAATAATAAAATGATAAACATAGTAGGAAGAGCTATACGCCAATAAGTTAGGCAATCTAGAGGAAGCGGACGCATTCCTGGAAGGCCACAGACTACCAAAATTGGAAAGGGGAAGAAATAGAAAACCCGAACGGGCCGAAAACCAGGGAGGAATTTGAAGCAGTCATCAGAAACCTCCCAAGACACGCAAGTCCAGGGCCAGATGGCTTCCCAGGGGAATTCTATCAAACCTTTAAAGAAGAAACCATACCTATTCTACTACATCTGTTTCGAAAGACAGGAAGAGATGGAGTACTTCCAAATTCGTTCTTGAGGCCAGCATCACTTTATTTCTAAAACCAGACCAAGACCCCACCGAAAAGGAGAATTAGAGACCAATATCCCTGATGAACATGGATGCAAAAGTTCTCAACAAGACACTGGCCAATAGGATCCAACAGTACATTAAGAAAACTAACTGTTCACCATGAGCAAATAGGATTCATCCCTGGGACACAAGGCTGGTTCAACACGAAAAAATATATTTATATATAAAATAAAAAATCAATGTGATTCATCATATCAGCAACAGACGAAACAAGAACCGCATGATCCTCTCGTTAGACGCAGAGAAAGCATTTAAGAAAACACAGCATCCATTCATGATAAAACTCTTCAGAGTGTAGGGATAGAGGGATCATTCCACAACATCTTCAAAGCCTGGTACGAAAAGCCCACAGCAAATATTCTCAATGCGGAAGCACTGGGAGCCTTTCCCCTAAGATCAGGAACAAGACAGGGAGGTCCACACTCACCACTGCTATTCCACAAGAGTCCTGGAAGTTCTAGCCTCAGCAATCAGACGTCGAAGAGACCTTGAAGGCCATCAAATTGGCAAAGAAGCAGTCAAACTCTCCCTCTTCGCCGAATGACATGACAGTCTACGCAGAAAACCCAGAAGCATCCACCCCAAGATTGCTAGAACTCATACGGCAGTTTGGTAGCATGGCAGGATACAAGGTCAATGCCAGAAATCAGTGGCATTTCCATACACTGACAATGAGACTGAAGAAAGGGAAATTAAGGCGCCAATCCCATTGACAACTGCACCCAGAAGCGTAAGATACCTAGGAATAAACCTAACCGAAGAGGCAAAGGAGCTATACCCTAAAAGCTATAGAGCACTTCTGAGAGCTATCGAGGAAGACACAAAGAGATGGAAACGTATTCCATGCTCATGGATTGGCAGAATTAACGTTCTGAAAGTGTCCATGTTACCCAGGGCCATTTACACGTTTAATGCGCTCCCTATCAAAATACCATGGACTCCATTGAGAGAGTTAGAACATGTTATTTTAAGATCTGTATGGAATCAGAAAAGACCGCGAATAGCCAGGGGAATTTTAGAAAAGAAAACCATATCTGGGGGAATCACCACAATGCCAGATTTCAGGTGGTACTACAAAGCTGCGGTCATCGAGACAGTGTGGTACTGGCACAAAAACAGACACATGGATCAGTGGAACACAATAGAGAACCCAGAAGTGGCCCCTGAACTTCATGGTCACCTAATATTCGATAAAGGAGGAAAGACTATCCACTGGAAGCAACACAGTCTCTTCAGGAAATGGTGGCCTGGAAAATTGCACATCCACACGCAGAAGAATGAATGAAACTAGACCACTCTCTTCTTGCACCATACACATTTCGAGATAACTCAAAATGGATGAAAGATCTAAATGGGAGACAAGGGTCCATCAAAATCCCAGAGGAGAACACAGGCAACAAACGCCTTTTTGGAAATCGGCCACAGTAACTTCTTGCCAAGATACATCCATGAAGGCCAAAGAAACAAAAGCAAAAAGGAACTATTGGGACTTCATCAAGACAAGAAGCTTTCGCACAGCAAAGGATACCATCAACAAAACTAAAAGACAACCTACACAGTGGGAGAAGATATTTGCAAATGACGTATCAGATAAAGGGCTAGTTTCCAGGATCTACGAAGAACTTCTTAAACTCGACGCCCGAGAAACAAATAATCCGATCATGAAATGGGCAAAAGACGTGAAGAGAGATCTCACAGAGGAAGTCATACGCATGGCCAACATGCACATGAGAAAATGCTCTGCATCACTTGCCATCAGGGAAATACAAATCAAAACCTCAATGACATACCACCTCACACCAGTGAGAATGTGGAAAATAAACAAGGCAGGAGACCACAAATGTTGGAGAGGATGCGGAGAAAAGGGAACCCTCTTACCCTGTTGGTGGGAATGTGAACTGGTGCAGCCACTCTGGAAAACTGTGTGGAGGATCCTAGAAGAGTTACAGATAGACCTGGTCTACGACCCAGCAATTGCACTGCTGGGGATTGACCCCAGAGTTTCAGATGCATTGAAACGGCGGGACACCTGCACCCCGATGTTTCCAGCAGCAATGTCCACAATAGCCAAACTGTGGAAGGAGCCTCGGTTTCCATCGAAAGATGAATGGCTAAAGAAGATAGATGAGGTTCACGTACACAATGGAATATTACTCAGGCATTAGAAACGACAGATACCCAGCATTTGCTTCCACGTGGATGGAAGTGGAGGGTATTACGCTGAGTGAAGTGAGTCAATCGGAGAAGGACAAACAGTGTATGTTCTCATTCGTTTGGGGAATATAAATAATAGTGAAAGGGATTCTAAGGGAAGGGAGGAGAAATGTGTGGGAAATATCAGAACGGGAGACAGAACGTAAAGACTCCTAACTCTGGGAAACGAACAAGGGGTGGTGGAAGGGGAGGAGGGCGGGGGTGGGGTGAGTGGGTGACGGGCACTGACAGGGACACTTCACGGGATGAGCACTGGCATGTGTTATTCTGTATGTTGGTAAATGGAACACCAATAAATAAATAAATTTATTATTAAAAAAATAAATAATAAAATGATAAACATAGTAGGAAGAGCTATACGCCAATAAGTTAGGCAATCTAGAGGAAGCGGACGCATTCCTGGAAGGCCACAGACTACCAAAATTGGAAAGGGGAAGAAATAGAAAACCCGAACGGGCCGAAAACCAGGGAGGAATTTGAAGCAGTCATCAGAAACCTCCCAAGACACGCAAGTCCAGGGCCAGATGGCTTCCCAGGGGAATTCTATCAAACCTTTAAAGAAGAAACCATACCTATTCTACTACATCTGTTTCGAAAGACAGGAAGAGATGGAGTACTTCCAAATTCGTTCTTGAGGCCAGCATCACTTTATTTCTAAAACCAGACCAAGACCCCACCGAAAAGGAGAATTAGAGACCAATATCCCTGATGAACATGGATGCAAAAGTTCTCAACAAGACACTGGCCAATAGGATCCAACAGTACATTAAGAAAACTAACTGTTCACCATGAGCAAATAGGATTCATCCCTGGGACACAAGGCTGGTTCAACACGAAAAAATATATTTATATATAAAATAAAAAATCAATGTGATTCATCATATCAGCAACAGACGAAACAAGAACCGCATGATCCTCTCGTTAGACGCAGAGAAAGCATTTAAGAAAACACAGCATCCATTCATGATAAAACTCTTCAGAGTGTAGGGATAGAGGGATCATTCCACAACATCTTCAAAGCCTGGTACGAAAAGCCCACAGCAAATATTCTCAATGCGGAAGCACTGGGAGCCTTTCCCCTAAGATCAGGAACAAGACAGGGAGGTCCACACTCACCACTGCTATTCCACAAGAGTCCTGGAAGTTCTAGCCTCAGCAATCAGACGTCGAAGAGACCTTGAAGGCCATCAAATTGGCAAAGAAGCAGTCAAACTCTCCCTCTTCGCCGAATGACATGACAGTCTACGCAGAAAACCCAGAAGCATCCACCCCAAGATTGCTAGAACTCATACGGCAGTTTGGTAGCATGGCAGGATACAAGGTCAATGCCAGAAATCAGTGGCATTTCCATACACTGACAATGAGACTGAAGAAAGGGAAATTAAGGCGCCAATCCCATTGACAACTGCACCCAGAAGCGTAAGATACCTAGGAATAAACCTAACCGAAGAGGCAAAGGAGCTATACCCTAAAAGCTATAGAGCACTTCTGAGAGCTATCGAGGAAGACACAAAGAGATGGAAACGTATTCCATGCTCATGGATTGGCAGAATTAACCTTTTGAAAGTGTCCATGTTACCCAGGGCCATTTACACGTTTAATGCGCTCCCTATCAAAATACCATGGACTCCCTTGAGAGAGTTAGAACAAGTTATTTTAAGATGTGTATGGAATCAGAAAAGACCGCGAATAGCCAGGGGAATTTTAGAAAAGAAAACCATATCTGGGGGAATCACCACAATGCCAGATTTCAGGTGGTACTACAAAGCTGCGGTCATCGAGACAGTGTGGTACTGGCACAAAAACAGACACATGGATCAGTGGAACACAATAGAGAACCCAGAAGTGGCCCCTGAACTTCATGGTCACCTAATATTCGATAAAGGAGGAAAGACTATCCACTGGAAGCAACACAGTCTCTTCAGGAAATGGTGGCCTGGAAAATTGCACATCCACACGCAGAAGAATGAATGAAACTAGACCACTCTCTTCTTGCACCATACACATTTCGAGATAACTCAAAATGGATGAAAGATCTAAATGGGAGACAAGGGTCCATCAAAATCCCAGAGGAGAACACAGGCAACAAACGCCTTTTTGGAAATCGGCCACAGTAACTTCTTGCCAAGATACATCCATGAAGGCCAAAGAAACAAAAGCAAAAAGGAACTATTGGGACTTCATCAAGACAAGAAGCTTTCGCACAGCAAAGGATACCATCAACAAAACTAAAAGACAACCTACACAGTGGGAGAAGATATTTGCAAATGACGTATCAGATAAAGGGCTAGTTTCCAGGATCTACGAAGAACTTCTTAAACTCGACGCCCGAGAAACAAATAATCCGATCATGAAATGGGCAAAAGACGTGAAGAGAGATCTCACAGAGGAAGTCATACGCATGGCCAACATGCACATGAGAAAATGCTCTGCATCACTTGCCATCAGGGAAATACAAATCAAAACCTCAATGACATACCACCTCACACCAGTGAGAATGTGGAAAATAAACAAGGCAGGAGACCACAAATGTTGGAGAGGATGCGGAGAAAAGGGAACCCTCTTACCCTGTTGGTGGGAATGTGAACTGGTGCAGCCACTCTGGAAAACTGTGTGGAGGATCCTAGAAGAGTTACAGATAGACCTGGTCTACGACCCAGCAATTGCACTGCTGGGGATTGACCCCAGAGTTTCAGATGCATTGAAACGGCGGGACACCTGCACCCCGATGTTTCCAGCAGCAATGTCCACAATAGCCAAACTGTGGAAGGAGCCTCGGTTTCCATCGAAAGATGAATGGCTAAAGAAGATAGATGAGGTTCACGTACACAATGGAATATTACTCAGGCATTAGAAACGACAGATACCCAGCATTTGCTTCCACGTGGATGGAAGTGGAGGGTATTACGCTGAGTGAAGTGAGTCAATCGGAGAAGGACAAACAGTGTATGTTCTCATTCGTTTGGGGAATATAAATAATAGTGAAAGGGATTCTAAGGGAAGGGAGGAGAAATGTGTGGGAAATATCAGAACGGGAGACAGAACGTAAAGACTCCTAACTCTGGGAAACGAACAAGGGGTGGTGGAAGGGGAGGAGGGCGGGGGTGGGGTGAGTGGGTGACGGGCACTGACAGGGACACTTCACGGGATGAGCACTGGCATGTGTTATTCTGTATGTTGGTAAATGGAACACCAATAAATAAATAAATTTATTATTAAAAAAATAAATAATAAAATGATAAACATAGTAGGAAGAGCTATACGCCAATAAGTTAGGCAATCTAGAGGAAGCGGACGCATTCCTGGAAGGCCACAGACTACCAAAATTGGAAAGGGGAAGAAATAGAAAACCCGAACGGGCCGAAAACCAGGGAGGAATTTGAAGCAGTCATCAGAAACCTCCCAAGACACGCAAGTCCAGGGCCAGATGGCTTCCCAGGGGAATTCTATCAAACCTTTAAAGAAGAAACCATACCTATTCTACTACATCTGTTTCGAAAGACAGGAAGAGATGGAGTACTTCCAAATTCGTTCTTGAGGCCAGCATCACTTTATTTCTAAAACCAGACCAAGACCCCACCGAAAAGGAGAATTAGAGACCAATATCCCTGATGAACATGGATGCAAAAGTTCTCAACAAGACACTGGCCAATAGGATCCAACAGTACATTAAGAAAACTAACTGTTCACCATGAGCAAATAGGATTCATCCCTGGGACACAAGGCTGGTTCAACACGAAAAAATATATTTATATATAAAATAAAAAATCAATGTGATTCATCATATCAGCAACAGACGAAACAAGAACCGCATGATCCTCTCGTTAGACGCAGAGAAAGCATTTAAGAAAACACAGCATCCATTCATGATAAAACTCTTCAGAGTGTAGGGATAGAGGGATCATTCCACAACATCTTCAAAGCCTGGTACGAAAAGCCCACAGCAAATATTCTCAATGCGGAAGCACTGGGAGCCTTTCCCCTAAGATCAGGAACAAGACAGGGAGGTCCACACTCACCACTGCTATTCCACAAGAGTCCTGGAAGTTCTAGCCTCAGCAATCAGACGTCGAAGAGACCTTGAAGGCCATCAAATTGGCAAAGAAGCAGTCAAACTCTCCCTCTTCGCCGAATGACATGACAGTCTACGCAGAAAACCCAGAAGCATCCACCCCAAGATTGCTAGAACTCATACGGCAGTTTGGTAGCATGGCAGGATACAAGGTCAATGCCAGAAATCAGTGGCATTTCCATACACTGACAATGAGACTGAAGAAAGGGAAATTAAGGCGCCAATCCCATTGACAACTGCACCCAGAAGCGTAAGATACCTAGGAATAAACCTAACCGAAGAGGCAAAGGAGCTATACCCTAAAAGCTATAGAGCACTTCTGAGAGCTATCGAGGAAGACACAAAGAGATGGAAACGTATTCCATGCTCATGGATTGGCAGAATTAACCTTTTGAAAGTGTCCATGTTACCCAGGGCCATTTACACGTTTAATGCGCTCCCTATCAAAATACCATGGACTCCCTTGAGAGAGTTAGAACAAGTTATTTTAAGATGTGTATGGAATCAGAAAAGACCGCGAATAGCCAGGGGAATTTTAGAAAAGAAAACCATATCTGGGGGAATCACCACAATGCCAGATTTCAGGTGGTACTACAAAGCTGCGGTCATCGAGACAGTGTGGTACTGGCACAAAAACAGACACATGGATCAGTGGAACACAATAGAGAACCCAGAAGTGGCCCCTGAACTTCATGGTCACCTAATATTCGATAAAGGAGGAAAGACTATCCACTGGAAGCAACACAGTCTCTTCAGGAAATGGTGGCCTGGAAAATTGCACATCCACACGCAGAAGAATGAATGAAACTAGACCACTCTCTTCTTGCACCATACACATTTCGAGATAACTCAAAATGGATGAAAGATCTAAATGGGAGACAAGGGTCCATCAAAATCCCAGAGGAGAACACAGGCAACAAACGCCTTTTTGGAAATCGGCCACAGTAACTTCTTGCCAAGATACATCCATGAAGGCCAAAGAAACAAAAGCAAAAAGGAACTATTGGGACTTCATCAAGACAAGAAGCTTTCGCACAGCAAAGGATACCATCAACAAAACTAAAAGACAACCTACACAGTGGGAGAAGATATTTGCAAATGACGTATCAGATAAAGGGCTAGTTTCCAGGATCTACGAAGAACTTCTTAAACTCGACGCCCGAGAAACAAATAATCCGATCATGAAATGGGCAAAAGACGTGAAGAGAGATCTCACAGAGGAAGTCATACGCATGGCCAACATGCACATGAGAAAATGCTCTGCATCACTTGCCATCAGGGAAATACAAATCAAAACCTCAATGACATACCACCTCACACCAGTGAGAATGTGGAAAATAAACAAGGCAGGAGACCACAAATGTTGGAGAGGATGCGGAGAAAAGGGAACCCTCTTACCCTGTTGGTGGGAATGTGAACTGGTGCAGCCACTCTGGAAAACTGTGTGGAGGATCCTAGAAGAGTTACAGATAGACCTGGTCTACGACCCAGCAATTGCACTGCTGGGGATTGACCCCAGAGTTTCAGATGCATTGAAACGGCGGGACACCTGCACCCCGATGTTTCCAGCAGCAATGTCCACAATAGCCAAACTGTGGAAGGAGCCTCGGTTTCCATCGAAAGATGAATGGCTAAAGAAGATAGATGAGGTTCACGTACACAATGGAATATTACTCAGGCATTAGAAACGACAGATACCCAGCATTTGCTTCCACGTGGATGGAAGTGGAGGGTATTACGCTGAGTGAAGTGAGTCAATCGGAGAAGGACAAACAGTGTATGTTCTCATTCGTTTGGGGAATATAAATAATAGTGAAAGGGATTCTAAGGGAAGGGAGGAGAAATGTGTGGGAAATATCAGAACGGGAGACAGAACGTAAAGACTCCTAACTCTGGGAAACGAACAAGGGGTGGTGGAAGGGGAGGAGGGCGGGGGTGGGGTGAGTGGGTGACGGGCACTGACAGGGACACTTCACGGGATGAGCACTGGCATGTGTTATTCTGTATGTTGGTAAATGGAACACCAATAAATAAATAAATTTATTATTAAAAAAATAAATAATAAAATGATAAACATAGTAGGAAGAGCTATACGCCAATAAGTTAGGCAATCTAGAGGAAGCGGACGCATTCCTGGAAGGCCACAGACTACCAAAATTGGAAAGGGGAAGAAATAGAAAACCCGAACGGGCCGAAAACCAGGGAGGAATTTGAAGCAGTCATCAGAAACCTCCCAAGACACGCAAGTCCAGGGCCAGATGGCTTCCCAGGGGAATTCTATCAAACCTTTAAAGAAGAAACCATACCTATTCTACTACATCTGTTTCGAAAGACAGGAAGAGATGGAGTACTTCCAAATTCGTTCTTGAGGCCAGCATCACTTTATTTCTAAAACCAGACCAAGACCCCACCGAAAAGGAGAATTAGAGACCAATATCCCTGATGAACATGGATGCAAAAGTTCTCAACAAGACACTGGCCAATAGGATCCAACAGTACATTAAGAAAACTAACTGTTCACCATGAGCAAATAGGATTCATCCCTGGGACACAAGGCTGGTTCAACACGAAAAAAATATATATATATATAAAATAAAAAATCAATGTGATTCATCATATCAGCAACAGACGAAACAAGAACCGCATGATCCTCTCGTTAGACGCAGAGAAAGCATTTAAGAAAACACAGCATCCATTCATGATAAAACTCTTCAGAGTGTAGGGATAGAGGGATCATTCCACAACATCTTCAAAGCCTGGTACGAAAAGCCCACAGCAAATATTCTCAATGCGGAAGCACTGGGAGCCTTTCCCCTAAGATCAGGAACAAGACAGGGAGGTCCACACTCACCACTGCTATTCCACAAGAGTCCTGGAAGTTCTAGCCTCAGCAATCAGACGTCGAAGAGACCTTGAAGGCCATCAAATTGGCAAAGAAGCAGTCAAACTCTCCCTCTTCGCCGAATGACATGACAGTCTACGCAGAAAACGCAGAAGCATCCACCCCAAGATTGCTAGAACTCATACGGCAGTTTGGTAGCATGGCAGGATACAAGGTCAATGCCAGAAATCAGTGGCATTTCCATACACTGACAATGAGACTGAAGAAAGGGAAATTAAGGCGCCAATCCCATTGACAACTGCACCCAGAAGCGTAAGATACCTAGGAATAAACCTAACCGAAGAGGCAAAGGAGCTATACCCTAAAAGCTATAGAGCACTTCTGAGAGCTATCGAGGAAGACACAAAGAGATGGAAACGTATTCCATGCTCATGGATTGGCAGAATTAACCTTTTGAAAGTGTCCATGTTACCCAGGGCCATTTACACGTTTAATGCGCTCCCTATCAAAATACCATGGACTCCCTTGAGAGAGTTAGAACAAGTTATTTTAAGATCTGTATGGAATCAGAAAAGACCGCGAATAGCCAGGGGAATTTTAGAAAAGAAAACCATATCTGGGGGCATCACCACAATGCCAGATTTCAGGTGGTACTACAAAGCTGCGGTCATCGAGACAGTGTGGTACTGGCACAAAAACAGACACATGGATCAGTGGAACACAATAGAGAACCCAGAAGTGGCCCCTGAACTTCATGGTCACCTAATATTCGATAAAGGAGGAAAGACTATCCACTGGAAGCAACACAGTCTCTTCAGGAAATGGTGGCCTGGAAAATTGCACATCCACACGCAGAAGAATGAATGAAACTAGACCACTCTCTTCTTGCACCATACACATTTCGAGATAACTCAAAATGGATGAAAGATCTAAATGGGAGACAAGGGTCCATCAAAATCCCAGAGGAGAACACAGGCAACAAACGCCTTTTTGGAAATCGGCCACAGTAACTTCTTGCCAAGATACATCCATGAAGGCCAAAGAAACAAAAGCAAAAAGGAACTATTGGGACTTCATCAAGACAAGAAGCTTTCGCACAGCAAAGGATACCATCAACAAAACTAAAAGACAACCTACACAGTGGGAGAAGATATTTGCAAATGACGTATCAGATAAAGGGCTAGTTTCCAGGATCTACGAAGAACTTCTTAAACTCGACACCAGAGAAACAAATAATCCGATCATGAAATGGGCAAAAGACGTGAAGAGAGATCTCACAGAGGAAGTCATACGCATGGCCAACATGCACATGAGAAAATGCTCTGCATCACTTGCCATCAGGGAATACAAATCAAAACCTCAATGACATACCACCTCACACCAGTGAGAATGTGGAAAATAAACAAGGCAGGAGACCGCAAATGTTGGAGAGGATGCGGAGAAAAGGGAACCCTCTTACCCTGTTGGTGGGAATGTGAACTGGTGCAGCCACTCTGGAAAACTGTGTGGAGGATCCTAGAAGAGTTACAGATAGACCTGGTCTACGACCCAGCAATTGCACTGCTGGGGATTGACCCCAGAGTTTCAGATGCATTGAAACGGCGGGACACCTGCACCCCGATGTTTCCAGCAGCAATGTCCACAATAGCCAAACTGTGGAAGGAGCCTCGGTTTCCATCGAAAGACGAATGGCTAAAGAAGATAGATGAGGTTCACGTACACAATGGAATATTACTCAGGCATTAGAAACGACAGATACCCATCATTTGCTTCCACGTGGATGGAAGTGGAGGGTATTACGCTGAGTGAAGTGAGTCAATCGGAGAAGGACAAACAGTGTATGTTCTCATTCGTTTGGGGAATATAAATAATAGTGAAAGGGATTCTAAGGGAAGGGAGGAGAAATGTGTGGGAAATATCAGAACGGGAGACAGAACGTAAAGACTCCTAACTCTGGGAAACGAACAAGGGGTGGTGGAAGGGGAGGAGGGCGGGGGTGGGGTGAGTGGGTGACGGGCACTGACAGGGACACTTCACGGGATGAGCACTGGCATGTGTTATTCTGTATGTTGGTAAATGGAACACCAATAAATAAATAAATTTATTATTAAAAAAATAAATAATAAAATGGTAAACATAGTAGGAAGAGCTATACGCCAATAAGTTAGGCAATCTAGAGGAAGCGGACGCATTCCTGGAAGGCCACAGACTACCAAAATTGGAAAGGGGAAGAAATAGAAAACCCGAACGGGCCGAAAACCAGGGAGGAATTTGAAGCAGTCATCAGAAACCTCCCAAGACACGCAAGTCCAGGGCCAGATGGCTTCCCAGGGGAATTCTATCAAACCTTTAAAGAAGAAACCATACCTATTCTACTACATCTGTTTCGAAAGACAGGAAGAGATGGAGTACTTCCAAATTCGTTCTTGAGGCCAGCATCACTTTATTTCTAAAACCAGACCAAGACCCCACCGAAAAGGAGAATTAGAGACCAATATCCCTGATGAACATGGATGCAAAAGTTCTCAACAAGACACTGGCCAATAGGATCCAACAGTACATTAAGAAAACTAACTGTTCACCATGAGCAAATAGGATTCATCCCTGGGACACAAGGCTGGTTCAACACGAAAAAAATATATATATATATGTATATATATATATATATATATATACATATATATATATATATAAAATAAAAAATCAATGTGATTCATCATATCAGCAACAGACGAAACAAGAACCGCATGATCCTCTCGTTAGACGCAGAGAAAGCATTTAAGAAAACACAGCATCCATTCATGATAAAACTCTTCAGAGTGTAGGGATAGAGGGATCATTCCACAACATCTTCAAAGCCTGGTACGAAAAGCCCACAGCAAATATTCTCAATGCGGAAGCACTGGGAGCCTTTCCCCTAAGATCAGGAACAAGACAGGGAGGTTCACACTCACCACTGCTATTCCACAAGAGTCCTGGAAGTTCTAGCCTCAGCAATCAGACGTCGAAGAGACCTTGAAGGCCATCAAATTGGCAAAGAAGCAGTCAAACTCTCCCTCTTCGCCGAATGACATGACAGTCTACGCAGAAAACCCAGAAGCATCCACCCCAAGATTGCTAGAACTCATACGGCAGTTTGGTAGCATGGCAGGATACAAGGTCAATGCCAGAAATCAGTGGCATTTCCATACACTGACAATGAGACTGAAGAAAGGGAAATTAAGGCGCCAATCCCATTGACAACTGCACCCAGAAGCGTAAGATACCTAGGAATAAACCTAACCGAAGAGGCAAAGGAGCTATACCCTAAAAGCTATAGAGCACTTCTGAGAGCTATCGAGGAAGACACAAAGAGATGGAAACGTATTCCATGCTCATGGATTGGCAGAATTAACCTTTTGAAAGTGTCCATGTTACCCAGGGCCATTTACACGTTTAATGCGCTCCCTATCAAAATACCATGGACTCCCTTGAGAGAGTTAGAACAAGTTATTTTAAGATCTGTATGGAATCAGAAAAGACCGCGAATAGCCAGGGGAATTTTAGAAAAGAAAACCATATCTGGGGGAATCACCACAATGCCAGATTTCAGGTGGTACTACAAAGCTGCGGTCATCGAGACAGTGTGGTACTGGCACAAAAACAGACACATGGATCAGTGGAACACAATAGAGAACCCAGAAGTGGCCCCTGAACTTCATGGTCACCTAATATTCGATAAAGGAGGAAAGACTATCCACTGGAAGCAACACAGTCTCTTCAGGAAATGGTGGCCTGGAAAATTGCACATCCACACGCAGAAGAATGAATGAAACTAGACCACTCTCTTCTTGCACCATACACATTTCGAGATAACTCAAAATGGATGAAAGATCTAAATGGGAGACAAGGGTCCATCAAAATCCCAGAGGAGAACACAGGCAACAAACGCCTTTTTGGAAATCGGCCACAGTAACTTCTTGCCAAGATACATCCATGAAGGCCAAAGAAACAAAAGCAAAAAGGAACTATTGGGACTTCATCAAGACAAGAAGCTTTCGCACAGCAAAGGATACCATCAACAAAACTAAAAGACAACCTACACAGTGGGAGAAGATATTTGCAAATGACGTATCAGATAAAGGGCTAGTTTCCAGGATCTACGAAGAACTTCTTAAACTCGACGCCCGAGAAACAAATAATCCGATCATGAAATGGGCAAAAGACGTGAAGAGAGATCTCACAGAGGAAGTCATACGCATGGCCAACATGCACATGAGAAAATGCTCTGCATCACTTGCCATCAGGGAAATACAAATCAAAACCTCAATGACATACCACCTCACACCAGTGAGAATGTGGAAAATAAACAAGGCAGGAGACCACAAATGTTGGAGAGGATGCGGAGAAAAGGGAACCCTCTTACCCTGTTGGTGGGAATGTGAACTGGTGCAGCCACTCTGGAAAACTGTGTGGAGGATCCTAGAAGAGTTACAGATAGACCTGGTCTACGACCCAGCAATTGCACTGCTGGGGATTGACCCCAGAGTTTCAGATGCATTGAAACGGCGGGACACCTGCACCCCGATGTTTCCAGCAGCAATGTCCACAATAGCCAAACTGTGGAAGGAGCCTCGGTTTCCATCGAAAGACGAATGGCTAAAGAAGATAGATGAGGTTCACGTACACAATGGAATATTACTCAGGCATTAGAAACGACAGATACCCAGCATTTGCTTCCACGTGGATGGAAGTGGAGGGTATTACGCTGAGTGAAGTGAGTCAATCGGAGAAGGACAAACAGTGTATGTTCTCATTCGTTTGGGGAATATAAATAATAGTGAAAGGGATTCTAAGGGAAGGGAGGAGAAATGTGTGGGAAATATCAGAACGGGAGACAGAACGTAAAGACTCCTAACTCTGGGAAACGAACAAGGGGTGGTGGAAGGGGAGGAGGGCGGGGGTGGGGTGAGTGGGTGACGGGCACTGACAGGGACACTTCACGGGATGAGCACTGGCATGTGTTATTCTGTATGTTGGTAAATGGAACACCAATAAATAAATAAATTTATTATTAAAAAAATAAATAATAAAATGGTAAACATAGTAGGAAGAGCTATACGCCAATAAGTTAGGCAATCTAGAGGAAGCGGACGCATTCCTGGAAGGCCACAGACTACCAAAATTGGAAAGGGGAAGAAATAGAAAACCCGAACGGGCCGAAAACCAGGGAGGAATTTGAAGCAGTCATCAGAAACCTCCCAAGACACGCAAGTCCAGGGCCAGATGGCTTCCCAGGGGAATTCTATCAAACCTTTAAAGAAGAAACCATACCTATTCTACTACATCTGTTTCGAAAGACAGGAAGAGATGGAGTACTTCCAAATTCGTTCTTGAGGCCAGCATCACTTTATTTCTAAAACCAGACCAAGACCCCACCGAAAAGGAGAATTAGAGACCAATATCCCTGATGAACATGGATGCAAAAGTTCTCAACAAGACACTGGCCAATAGGATCCAACAGTACATTAAGAAAACTAACTGTTCACCATGAGCAAATAGGATTCATCCCTGGGACACAAGGCTGGTTCAACACGAAAAAAAAAATATATATATATGTATATATATATATATATATACATATATATATATATATAAAATAAAAAATCAATGTGATTCATCATATCAGCAACAGACGAAACAAGAACCGCATGATCCTCTCGTTAGACGCAGAGAAAGCATTTAAGAAAACACAGCATCCATTCATGATAAAACTCTTCAGAGTGTAGGGATAGAGGGATCATTCCACAACATCTTCAAAGCCTGGTACGAAAAGCCCACAGCAAATATTCTCAATGCGGAAGCACTGGGAGCCTTTCCCCTAAGATCAGGAACAAGACAGGGAGGTTCACACTCACCACTGCTATTCCACAAGAGTCCTGGAAGTTCTAGCCTCAGCAATCAGACGTCGAAGAGACCTTGAAGGCCATCAAATTGGCAAAGAAGCAGTCAAACTCTCCCTCTTCGCCGAATGACATGACAGTCTACGCAGAAAACCCAGAAGCATCCACCCCAAGATTGCTAGAACTCATACGGCAGTTTGGTAGCATGGCAGGATACAAGGTCAATGCCAGAAATCAGTGGCATTTCCATACACTGACAATGAGACTGAAGAAAGGGAAATTAAGGCGCCAATCCCATTGACAACTGCACCCAGAAGCGTAAGATACCTAGGAATAAACCTAACCGAAGAGGCAAAGGAGCTATACCCTAAAAGCTATAGAGCACTTCTGAGAGCTATCGAGGAAGACACAAAGAGATGGAAACGTATTCCATGCTCATGGATTGGCAGAATTAACCTTTTGAAAGTGTCCATGTTACCCAGGGCCATTTACACGTTTAATGCGCTCCCTATCAAAATACCATGGACTCCCTTGAGAGAGTTAGAACAAGTTATTTTAAGATCTGTATGGAATCAGAAAAGACCGCGAATAGCCAGGGGAATTTTAGAAAAGAAAACCATATCTGGGGGCATCACCACAATGCCAGATTTCAGGTTGTACTACAAAGCTGCGGTCATCGAGACAGTGTGGTACTGGCACAAAAACAGACACATGGATCAGTGGAACACAATAGAGAACCCAGAAGTGGCCCCTGAACTTCATGGTCACCTAATATTCGATAAAGGAGGAAAGACTATCCACTGGAAGCAACACAGTCTCTTCAGGAAATGGTGGCCTGGAAAATTGCACATCCACACGCAGAAGAATGAATGAAACTAGACCACTCTCTTCTTGCACCATACACATTTCGAGATAACTCAAAATGGATGAAAGATCTAAATGGGAGACAAGGGTCCATCAAAATCCCAGAGGAGAACACAGGCAACAAACGCCTTTTTGGAAATCGGCCACAGTAACTTCTTGCCAAGATACATCCATGAAGGCCAAAGAGACAAAAGCAAAAAGGAACTATTGGGACTTCATCAAGACAAGAAGCTTTCGCACAGCAAAGGATACCATCAACAAAACTAAAAGACAACCTACACAGTGGGAGAAGATATTTGCAAATGACGTATCAGATAAAGGGCTAGTTTCCAGGATCTACGAAGAACTTCTTAAACTCGACACCAGAGAAACAAATAATCCGATCATGAAATGGGCAAAAGACGTGAAGAGAGATCTCACAGAGGAAGTCATACGCATGGCCAACATGCACATGAGAAAATGCTCTGCATCACTTGCCATCAGGGAAATACAAATCAAAACCTCAATGACATACCACCTCACACCAGTGAGAATGTGGAAAATAAACAAGGCAGGAGACCACAAATGTTGGAGAGGATGCGGAGAAAAGGGAACCCTCTTACCCTGTTGGTGGGAATGTGAACTGGTGCAGCCACTCTGGAAAACTGTGTGGAGGATCCTAGAAGAGTTACAGATAGACCTGGTCTACGACCCAGCAATTGCACTGCTGGGGATTGACCCCAGAGTTTCAGATGCATTGAAACGGCGGGACACCTGCACCCCGATGTTTCCAGCAGCAATGTCCACAATAGCCAAACTGTGGAAGGAGCCTCGGTTTCCATCGAAAGATGAATGGCTAAAGAAGATAGATGAGGTTCACGTACACAATGGAATATTACTCAGGCATTAGAAACGACAGATACCCAGCATTTGCTTCCACGTGGATGGAAGTGGAGGGTATTACGCTGAGTGAAGTGAGTCAATCGGAGAAGGACAAACAGTGTATGTTCTCATTCGTTTGGGGAATATAAATAATAGTGAAAGGGATTCTAAGGGAAGGGAGGAGAAATGTGTGGGAAATATCAGAACGGGAGACAGAACGTAAAGACTCCTAACTCTGGGAAACGAACAAGGGGTGGTGGAAGGGGAGGAGGGCGGGGGTGGGGTGAGTGGGTGACGGGCACTGACAGGGACACTTCACGGGATGAGCACTGGCATGTGTTATTCTGTATGTTGGTAAATGGAACACCAATAAATAAATAAATTTATTATTAAAAAAATAAATAATAAAATGGTAAACATAGTAGGAAGAGCTATACGCCAATAAGTTAGGCAATCTAGAGGAAGCGGACGCATTCCTGGAAGGCCACAGACTACCAAAATTGGAAAGGGGAAGAAATAGAAAACCCGAACGGGCCGAAAACCAGGGAGGAATTTGAAGCAGTCATCAGAAACCTCCCAAGACACGCAAGTCCAGGGCCAGATGGCTTCCCAGGGGAATTCTATCAAACCTTTAAAGAAGAAACCATACCTATTCTACTACATCTGTTTCGAAAGACAGGAAGAGATGGAGTACTTCCAAATTCGTTCTTGAGGCCAGCATCACTTTATTTCTAAAACCAGACCAAGACCCCACCGAAAAGGAGAATTAGAGACCAATATCCCTGATGAACATGGATGCAAAAGTTCTCAACAAGACACTGGCCAATAGGATCCAACAGTACATTAAGAAAACTAACTGTTCACCATGAGCAAATAGGATTCATCCCTGGGACACAAGGCTGGTTCAACACGAAAAAAAAATATATATATATGTATATATATATATATATATACATATATATATAAAATAAAAAATCAATGTGATTCATCATATCAGCAACAGACGAAACAAGAACCGCATGATCCTCTCGTTAGACGCAGAGAAAGCATTTAAGAAAACACAGCATCCATTCATGATAAAACTCTTCAGAGTGTAGGGATAGAGGGATCATTCCACAACATCTTCAAAGCCTGGTACGAAAAGCCCACAGCAAATATTCTCAATGCGGAAGCACTGGGAGCCTTTCCCCTAAGATCAGGAACAAGACAGGGAGGTCCACACTCACCACTGCTATTCCACAAGAGTCCTGGAAGTTCTAGCCTCAGCAATCAGACGTCGAAGAGACCTTGAAGGCCATCAAATTGGCAAGAAGCAGTCAAACTCTCCCTCTTCGCCGAATGACATGACAGTCTACGCAGAAAACGCAGAAGCATCCACCCCAAGATTGCTAGAACTCATACGGCAGTTTGGTAGCATGGCAGGATACAAGGTCAATGCCAGAAATCAGTGGCATTTCCATACACTGACAATGAGACTGAAGAAAGGGAAATTAAGGCGCCAATCCCATTGACAACTGCACCCAGAAGCGTAAGATACCTAGGAATAAACCTAACCGAAGAGGCAAAGGAGCTATACCCTAAAAGCTATAGAGCACTTCTGAGAGCTATCGAGGAAGACACAAAGAGATGGAAACGTATTCCATGCTCATGGATTGGCAGAATTAACCTTTTGAAAGTGTCCATGTTACCCAGGGCCATTTACACGTTTAATGCGCTCCCTATCAAAATACCATGGACTCCCTTGAGAGAGTTAGAACAAGTTATTTTAAGATCTGTATGGAATCAGAAAAGACCGCGAATAGCCAGGGGAATTTTAGAAAAGAAAACCATATCTGGGGGCATCACCACAATGCCAGATTTCAGGTTGTACTACAAAGCTGCGGTCATCGAGACAGTGTGGTACTGGCACAAAAACAGACACATGGATCAGTGGAACACAATAGAGAACCCAGAAGTGGCCCCTGAACTTCATGGTCACCTAATATTCGATAAAGGAGGAAAGACTATCCACTGGAAGCAACACAGTCTCTTCAGGAAATGGTGGCCTGGAAAATTGCACATCCACACGCAGAAGAATGAATGAAACTAGACCACTCTCTTCTTGCACCATACACATTTCGAGATAACTCAAAATGGATGAAAGATCTAAATGGGAGACAAGGGTCCATCAAAATCCCAGAGGAGAACACAGGCAACAAACGCCTTTTTGGAAATCGGCCACAGTAACTTCTTGCCAAGATACATCCATGAAGGCCAAAGAAACAAAAGCAAAAAGGAACTATTGGGACTTCATCAAGACAAGAAGCTTTCGCACAGCAAAGGATACCATCAACAAAACTAAAAGACAACCTACACAGTGGGAGAAGATATTTGCAAATGACGTATCAGATAAAGGGCTAGTTTCCAGGATCTACGAAGAACTTCTTAAACTCGACACCAGAGAAACAAATAATCCGATCATGAAATGGGCAAAAGACGTGAAGAGAGATCTCACAGAGGAAGTCATACGTATGGCCAACATGCACATGAGAAAATGCTCTGCATCACTTGCCATCAGGGAAATACAAATCAAAACCTCAATGACATACCACCTCACACCAGTGAGAATGTGGAAAATAAACAAGGCAGGAGACCACAAATGTTGGAGAGGATGCGGAGAAAAGGGAACCCTCTTACCCTGTTGGTGGGAATGTGAACTGGTGCAGCCACTCTGGAAAACTGTGTGGAGGATCCTAGAAGAGTTACAGATAGACCTGGTCTACGACCCAGCAATTGCACTGCTGGGGATTGACCCCAGAGTTTCAGATGCATTGAAACGGCGGGACACCTGCACCCCGATGTTTCCAGCAGCAATGTCCACAATAGCCAAACTGTGGAAGGAGCCTCGGTTTCCATCGAAAGATGAATGGCTAAAGAAGATAGATGAGGTTCACGTACACAATGGAATATTACTCAGGCATTAGAAACGACAGATACCCAGCATTTGCTTCCACGTGGATGGAAGTGGAGGGTATTACGCTGAGTGAAGTGAGTCAATCGGAGAAGGACAAACAGTGTATGTTCTCATTCGTTTGGGGAATATAAATAATAGTGAAAGGGATTCTAAGGGAAGGGAGGAGAAATGTGTGGGAAATATCAGAACGGGAGACAGAACGTAAAGACTCCTAACTCTGGGAAACGAACAAGGGGTGGTGGAAGGGGAGGAGGGCGGGGGTGGGGTGAGTGGGTGACGGGCACTGACAGGGACACTTCACGGGATGAGCACTGGCATGTGTTATTCTGTATGTTGGTAAATGGAACACCAATAAATAAATAAATTTATTATTAAAAAAATAAATAATAAAATGGTAAACATAGTAGGAAGAGCTATACGCCAATAAGTTAGGCAATCTAGAGGAAGCGGACGCATTCCTGGAAGGCCACAGACTACCAAAATTGGAAAGGGGAAGAAATAGAAAACCCGAACGGGCCGAAAACCAGGGAGGAATTTGAAGCAGTCATCAGAAACCTCCCAAGACACGCAAGTCCAGGGCCAGATGGCTTCCCAGGGGAATTCTATCAAACCTTTAAAGAAGAAACCATACCTATTCTACTACATCTGTTTCGAAAGACAGGAAGAGATGGAGTACTTCCAAATTCGTTCTTGAGGCCAGCATCACTTTATTTCTAAAACCAGACCAAGACCCCACCGAAAAGGAGAATTAGAGACCAATATCCCTGATGAACATGGATGCAAAAGTTCTCAACAAGACACTGGCCAATAGGATCCAACAGTACATTAAGAAAACTAACTGTTCACCATGAGCAAATAGGATTCATCCCTGGGACACAAGGCTGGTTCAACACGAAAAAAAATATATATATATGTATATATATATATATATATACATATATATATATATAAAATAAAAAATCAATGTGATTCATCATATCAGCAACAGACGAAACAAGAACCGCATGATCCTCTCGTTAGACGCAGAGAAAGCATTTAAGAAAACACAGCATCCATTCATGATAAAACTCTTCAGAGTGTAGGGATAGAGGGATCATTCCACAACATCTTCAAAGCCTGGTACGAAAAGCCCACAGCAAATATTCTCAATGCGGAAGCACTGGGAGCCTTTCCCCTAAGATCAGGAACAAGACAGGGAGGTCCACACTCACCACTGCTATTCCACAAGAGTCCTGGAGGTTCTAGCCTCAGCAATCAGACGACGAAGAGACCTTGAAGGCCATCAAATTGGCAAAGAAGCAGTCAAACTCTCCCTCTTCGCCGAATGACATGACAGTCTACGCAGAAAACGCAGAAGCATCCACCCCAAGATTGCTAGAACTCATACGGCAGTTTGGTAGCATGGCAGGATACAAGGTCAATGCCAGAAATCAGTGGCATTTCCATACACTGACAATGAGACTGAAGAAAGGGAAATTAAGGCGCCAATCCCATTGACAACTGCACCCAGAAGCGTAAGATACCTAGGAATAAACCTAACCGAAGAGGCAAAGGAGCTATACCCTAAAAGCTATAGAGCACTTCTGAGAGCTATCGAGGAAGACACAAAGAGATGGAAACGTATTCCATGCTCATGGATTGGCAGAATTAACCTTTTGAAAGTGTCCATGTTACCCAGGGCCATTTACACGTTTAATGCGCTCCCTATCAAAATACCATGGACTCCCTTGAGAGAGTTAGAACAAGTTATTTTAAGATCTGTATGGAATCAGAAAAGACCGCGAATAGCCAGGGGAATTTTAGAAAAGAAAACCATATCTGGGGGCATCACCACAATGCCAGATTTCAGGTGGTACTACAAAGCTGCGGTCATCGAGACAGTGTGGTACTGGCACAAAAACAGACACATGGATCAGTGGAACACAATAGAGAACCCAGAAGTGGCCCCTGAACTTCATGGTCACCTAATATTCGATAAAGGAGGAAAGACTATCCACTGGAAGCAACACAGTCTCTTCAGGAAATGGTGGCCTGGAAAATTGCACATCCACACGCAGAAGAATGAATGAAACTAGACCACTCTCTTCTTGCACCATACACATTTCGAGATAACTCAAAATGGATGAAAGATCTAAATGGGAGACAAGGGTCCATCAAAATCCCAGAGGAGAACACAGGCAACAAACGCCTTTTTGGAAATCGGCCACAGTAACTTCTTGCCAAGATACATCCATGAAGGCCAAAGAAACAAAAGCAAAAAGGAACTATTGGGACTTCATCAAGACAAGAAGCTTTCGCACAGCAAAGGATACCATCAACAAAACTAAAAGACAACCTACACAGTGGGAGAAGATATTTGCAAATGACGTATCAGATAAAGGGCTAGTTTCCAAGATCTACGAAGAACTTCTTAAACTCGACACCAGAGAAACAAATAATCCGATCATGAAATGGGCAAAAGACGTGAAGAGAGATCTCACAGAGGAAGTCATACGCATGGCCAACATGCACATGAGAAAATGCTCTGCATCACTTGCCATCAGGGAAATACAAATCAAAACCTCAATGACATACCACCTCACACCAGTGAGAATGTGGAAAATAAACAAGGCAGGAGACCACAAATGTTGGAGAGGATGCGGAGAAAAGGGAACCCTCTTACCCTGTTGGTGGGAATGTGAACTGGTGCAGCCACTCTGGAAAACTGTGTGGAGGATCCTAGAAGAGTTACAGATAGACCTGGTCTACGACCCAGCAATTGCACTGCTGGGGATTGACCCCAGAGTTTCAGATGCATTGAAACGGCGGGACACCTGCACCCCGATGTTTCCAGCAGCAATGTCCACAATAGCCAAACTGTGGAAGGAGCCTCGGTTTCCATCGAAAGACGAATGGCTAAAGAAGATAGATGAGGTTCACGTACACAATGGAATATTACTCAGGCATTAGAAACGACAGATACCCAGCATTTGCTTCCACGTGGATGGAAGTGGAGGGTATTACGCTGAGTGAAGTGAGTCAATCGGAGAAGGACAAACAGTGTATGTTCTCATTCGTTTGGGGAATATAAATAATAGTGAAAGGGATTCTAAGGGAAGGGAGGAGAAATGTGTGGGAAATATCAGAACGGGAGACAGAACGTAAAGACTCCTAACTCTGGGAAACGAACAAGGGGTGGTGGAAGGGGAGGAGGGCGGGGGTGGGGTGAGTGGGTGACGGGCACTGACAGGGACACTTCACGGGATGAGCACTGGCATGTGTTATTCTGTATGTTGGTAAATGGAACACCAATAAATAAATAAATTTATTATTAAAAAAATAAATAATAAAATGGTAAACATAGTAGGAAGAGCTATACGCCAATAAGTTAGGCAATCTAGAGGAAGCGGACGCATTCCTGGAAGGCCACAGACTACCAAAATTGGAAAGGGGAAGAAATAGAAAACCCGAACGGGCCGAAAACCAGGGAGGAATTTGAAGCAGTCATCAGAAACCTCCCAAGACACGCAAGTCCAGGGCCAGATGGCTTCCCAGGGGAATTCTATCAAACCTTTAAAGAAGAAACCATACCTATTCTACTACATCTGTTTCGAAAGACAGGAAGAGATGGAGTACTTCCAAATTCGTTCTTGAGGCCAGCATCACTTTATTTCTAAAACCAGACCAAGACCCCACCGAAAAGGAGAATTAGAGACCAATATCCCTGATGAACATGGATGCAAAAGTTCTCAACAAGACACTGGCCAATAGGATCCAACAGTACATTAAGAAAACTAACTGTTCACCATGAGCAAATAGGATTCATCCCTGGGACACAAGGCTGGTTCAACACGAAAAAAATATATATATATATGTATATATATATATATATATACATATATATATATATAAAATAAAAAATCAATGTGATTCATCATATCAGCAACAGACGAAACAAGAACCGCATGATCCTCTCGTTAGACGCAGAGAAAGCATTTAAGAAAACACAGCATCCATTCATGATAAAACTCTTCAGAGTGTAGGGATAGAGGGATCATTCCACAACATCTTCAAAGCCTGGTACGAAAAGCCCACAGCAAATATTCTCAATGCGGAAGCACTGGGAGCCTTTCCCCTAAGATCAGGAACAAGACAGGGAGGTCCACACTCACCACTGCTATTCCACAAGAGTCCTGGAAGTTCTAGCCTCAGCAATCAGACGTCGAAGAGACCTTGAAGGCCATCAAATTGGCAAAGAAGCAGTCAAACTCTCCCTCTTCGCCGAATGACATGACAGTCTACGCAGAAAACGCAGAAGCATCCACCCCAAGATTGCTAGAACTCATACGGCAGTTTGGTAGCATGGCAGGATACAAGGTCAATGCCAGAAATCAGTGGCATTTCCATACACTGACAATGAGACTGAAGAAAGGGAAATTAAGGCGCCAATCCCATTGACAACTGCACCCAGAAGCGTAAGATACCTAGGAATAAACCTAACCGAAGAGGCAAAGGAGCTATACCCTAAAAGCTATAGAGCACTTCTGAGAGCTATCGAGGAAGACACAAAGAGATGGAAACGTATTCCATGCTCATGGATTGGCAGAATTAACCTTTTGAAAGTGTCCATGTTACCCAGGGCCATTTACACGTTTAATGCGCTCCCTATCAAAATACCATGGACTCCCTTGAGAGAGTTAGAACAAGTTATTTTAAGATCTGTATGGAATCAGAAAAGACCGCGAATAGCCAGGGGAATTTTAGAAAAGAAAACCATATCTGGGGGCATCACCACAATGCCAGATTTCAGGTGGTACTACAAAGCTGCGGTCATCGAGACAGTGTGGTACTGGCACAAAAACAGACACATGGATCAGTGGAACACAATAGAGAACCCAGAAGTGGCCCCTGAACTTCATGGTCACCTAATATTCGATAAAGGAGGAAAGACTATCCACTGGAAGCAACACAGTCTCTTCAGGAAATGGTGGCCTGGAAAATTGCACATCCACACGCAGAAGAATGAATGAAACTAGACCACTCTCTTCTTGCACCATACACATTTCGAGATAACTCAAAATGGATGAAAGATCTAAATGGGAGACAAGGGTCCATCAAAATCCCAGAGGAGAACACAGGCAACAAACGCCTTTTTGGAAATCGGCCACAGTAACTTCTTGCCAAGATACATCCATGAAGGCCAAAGAGACAAAAGCAAAAAGGAACTATTGGGACTTCATCAAGACAAGAAGCTTTCGCACAGCAAAGGATACCATCAACAAAACTAAAAGACAACCTACACAGTGGGAGAAGATATTTGCAAATGACGTATCAGATAAAGGGCTAGTTTCCAGGATCTACGAAGAACTTCTTAAACTCGACACCAGAGAAACAAATAATCCGATCATGAAATGGGCAAAAGACGTGAAGAGAGATCTCACAGAGGAAGTCATACGCATGGCCAACATGCACATGAGAAAATGCTCTGCATCACTTGCCATCAGGGAAATACAAATCAAAACCTCAATGACATACCACCTCACACCAGTGAGAATGTGGAAAATAAACAAGGCAGGAGACCACAAATGTTGGAGAGGATGCGGAGAAAAGGGAACCCTCTTACCCTGTTGGTGGGAATGTGAACTGGTGCAGCCACTCTGGAAAACTGTGTGGAGGATCCTAGAAGAGTTACAGATAGACCTGGTCTACGACCCAGCAATTGCACTGCTGGGGATTGACCCCAGAGTTTCAGATGCATTGAAACGGCGGGACACCTGCACCCCGATGTTTCCAGCAGCAATGTCCACAATAGCCAAACTGTGGAAGGAGCCTCGGTTTCCATCGAAAGATGAATGGCTAAAGAAGATAGATGAGGTTCACGTACACAATGGAATATTACTCAGGCATTAGAAACGACAGATACCCAGCATTTGCTTCCACGTGGATGGAAGTGGAGGGTATTACGCTGAGTGAAGTGAGTCAATCGGAGAAGGACAAACAGTGTATGTTCTCATTCGTTTGGGGAATATAAATAATAGTGAAAGGGATTCTAAGGGAAGGGAGGAGAAATGTGTGGGAAATATCAGAACGGGAGACAGAACGTAAAGACTCCTAACTCTGGGAAACGAACAAGGGGTGGTGGAAGGGGAGGAGGGCGGGGGTGGGGTGAGTGGGTGACGGGCACTGACAGGGACACTTCACGGGATGAGCACTGGCATGTGTTATTCTGTATGTTGGTAAATGGAACACCAATAAATAAATAAATTTATTATTAAAAAAATAAATAATAAAATGGTAAACATAGTAGGAAGAGCTATACGCCAATAAGTTAGGCAATCTAGAGGAAGCGGACGCATTCCTGGAAGGCCACAGACTACCAAAATTGGAAAGGGGAAGAAATAGAAAACCCGAACGGGCCGAAAACCAGGGAGGAATTTGAAGCAGTCATCAGAAACCTCCCAAGACACGCAAGTCCAGGGCCAGATGGCTTCCCAGGGGAATTCTATCAAACCTTTAAAGAAGAAACCATACCTATTCTACTACATCTGTTTCGAAAGACAGGAAGAGATGGAGTACTTCCAAATTCGTTCTTGAGGCCAGCATCACTTTATTTCTAAAACCAGACCAAGACCCCACCGAAAAGGAGAATTAGAGACCAATATCCCTGATGAACATGGATGCAAAAGTTCTCAACAAGACACTGGCCAATAGGATCCAACAGTACATTAAGAAAACTAACTGTTCACCATGAGCAAATAGGATTCATCCCTGGGACACAAGGCTGGTTCAACACGAAAAAATATATATATATATAAAATAAAAAATCAATGTGATTCATCATATCAGCAACAGACGAAACAAGAACCGCATGATCCTCTCGTTAGACGCAGAGAAAGCATTTAAGAAAACACAGCATCCATTCATGATAAAACTCTTCAGAGTGTAGGGATAGAGGGATCATTCCACAACATCTTCAAAGCCTGGTACGAAAAGCCCACAGCAAATATTCTCAATGCGGAAGCACTGGGAGCCTTTCCCCTAAGATCAGGAACAAGACAGGGAGGTCCACACTCACCACTGCTATTCCACAAGAGTCCTGGAAGTTCTAGCCTCAGCAATCAGACGTCGAAGAGACCTTGAAGGCCATCAAATTGGCAAAGAAGCAGTCAAACTCTCCCTCTTCGCCGAATGACATGACAGTCTACGCAGAAAACGCAGAAGCATCCACCCCAAGATTGCTAGAACTCATACGGCAGTTTGGTAGCATGGCAGGATACAAGGTCAATGCCAGAAATCAGTGGCATTTCCATACACTGACAATGAGACTGAAGAAAGGGAAATTAAGGCGCCAATCCCATTGACAACTGCACCCAGAAGCGTAAGATACCTAGGAATAAACCTAACCGAAGAGGCAAAGGAGCTATACCCTAAAAGCTATAGAGCACTTCTGAGAGCTATCGAGGAAGACACAAAGAGATGGAAACGTATTCCATGCTCATGGATTGGCAGAATTAACCTTTTGAAAGTGTCCATGTTACCCAGGGCCATTTACACGTTTAATGCGCTCCCTATCAAAATACCATGGACTCCCTTGAGAGAGTTAGAACATGTTATTTTAAGATCTGTATGGAATCAGAAAAGACCGCGAATAGCCAGGGGAATTTTAGAAAAGAAAACCATATCTGGGGGCATCACCACAATGCCAGATTTCAGGTGGTACTACAAAGCTGCGGTCATCGAGACAGTGTGGTACTGGCACAAAAACAGACACATGGATCAGTGGAACACAATAGAGAACCCAGAAGTGGCCCCTGAACTTCATGGTCACCTAATATTCGATAAAGGAGGAAAGACTATCCACTGGAAGCAACACAGTCTCTTCAGGAAATGGTGGCCTGGAAAATTGCACATCCACACGCAGAAGAATGAATGAAACTAGACCACTCTCTTCTTGCACCATACACATTTCGAGATAACTCAAAATGGATGAAAGATCTAAATGGGAGACAAGGGTCCATCAAAATCCCAGAGGAGAACACAGGCAACAAACGCCTTTTTGGAAATCGGCCACAGTAACTTCTTGCCAAGATACATCCATGAAGGCCAAAGAGACAAAAGCAAAAAGGAACTATTGGGACTTCATCAAGACAAGAAGCTTTCGCACAGCAAAGGATACCATCAACAAAACTAAAAGACAACCTACACAGTGGGAGAAGATATTTGCAAATGACGTATCAGATAAAGGGCTAGTTTCCAGGATCTACGAAGAACTTCTTAAACTCGACACCAGAGAAACAAATAATCCGATCATGAAATGGGCAAAAGACGTGAAGAGAGATCTCACAGAGGAAGTCATACGCATGGCCAACATGCACATGAGAAAATGCTCTGCATCACTTGCCATCAGGGAAATACAAATCAAAACCTCAATGACATACCACCTCACACCAGTGAGAATGTGGAAAATAAACAAGGCAGGAGACCACAAATGTTGGAGAGGATGCGGAGAAAAGGGAACCCTCTTACCCTGTTGGTGGGAATGTGAACTGGTGCAGCCACTCTGGAAAACTGTGTGGAGGATCCTAGAAGAGTTACAGATAGACCTGGTCTACGACCCAGCAATTGCACTGCTGGGGATTGACCCCAGAGTTTCAGATGCATTGAAACGGCGGGACACCTGCACCCCGATGTTTCCAGCAGCAATGTCCACAATAGCCAAACTGTGGAAGGAGCCTCGGTTTCCATCGAAAGACGAATGGCTAAAGAAGATAGATGAGGTTCACGTACACAATGGAATATTACTCAGGCATTAGAAACGACAGATACCCAGCATTTGCTTCCACGTGGATGGAAGTGGAGGGTATTACGCTGAGTGAAGTGAGTCAATCGGAGAAGGACAAACAGTGTATGTTCTCATTCGTTTGGGGAATATAAATAATAGTGAAAGGGATTCTAAGGGAAGGGAGGAGAAATGTGTGGGAAATATCAGAACGGGAGACAGAACGTAAAGACTCCTAACTCTGGGAAACGAACAAGGGGTGGTGGAAGGGGAGGAGGGCGGGGGTGGGGTGAGTGGGTGACGGGCACTGACAGGGACACTTCACGGGATGAGCACTGGCATGTGTTATTCTGTATGTTGGTAAATGGAACACCAATAAATAAATAAATTTATTATTAAAAAAATAAATAATAAAATGGTAAACATAGTAGGAAGAGCTATACGCCAATAAGTTAGGCAATCTAGAGGAAGCGGACGCATTCCTGGAAGGCCACAGACTACCAAAATTGGAAAGGGGAAGAAATAGAAAACCCGAACGGGCCGAAAACCAGGGAGGAATTTGAAGCAGTCATCAGAAACCTCCCAAGACACGCAAGTCCAGGGCCAGATGGCTTCCCAGGGGAATTCTATCAAACCTTTAAAGAAGAAACCATACCTATTCTACTACATCTGTTTCGAAAGACAGGAAGAGATGGAGTACTTCCAAATTCGTTCTTGAGGCCAGCATCACTTTATTTCTAAAACCAGACCAAGACCCCACCGAAAAGGAGAATTAGAGACCAATATCCCTGATGAACATGGATGCAAACTTCTCAACAAGACACTGGCCAATAGGATCCAACAGTACATTAAGAAAACTAACTGTTCACCATGAGCAAATAGGATTCATCCCTGGGACACAAGGCTGGTTCAACACGTAAAAAATATATATATATATGTATATATATATATATATATACATATATATATATATATAAAATAAAAAATCAATGTGATTCATCATATCAGCAACAGACGAAACAAGAACCGCATGATCCTCTCGTTAGACGCAGAGAAAGCATTTAAGAAAACACAGCATCCATTCATGATAAAACTCTTCAGAGTGTAGGGATAGAGGGATCATTCCACAACATCTTCAAAGCCTGGTACGAAAAGCCCACAGCAAATATTCTCAATGCGGAAGCACTGGGAGCCTTTCCCCTAAGATCAGGAACAAGACAGGGAGGTTCACACTCACCACTGCTATTCCACAAGAGTCCTGGAAGTTCTAGCCTCAGCAATCAGACGTCGAAGAGACCTTGAAGGCCATCAAATTGGCAAAGAAGCAGTCAAACTCTCCCTCTTCGCCGAATGACATGACAGTCTACGCAGAAAACGCAGAAGCATCCACCCCAAGATTGCTAGAACTCATACGGCAGTTTGGTAGCATGGCAGGATACAAGGTCAATGCCAGAAATCAGTGGCATTTCCATACACTGACAATGAGACTGAAGAAAGGGAAATTAAGGCGCCAATCCCATTGACAACTGCACCCAGAAGCGTAAGATACCTAGGAATAAACCTAACCGAAGAGGCAAAGGAGCTATACCCTAAAAGCTATAGAGCACTTCTGAGAGCTATCGAGGAAGACACAAAGAGATGGAAACGTATTCCATGCTCATGGATTGGCAGAATTAACCTTTTGAAAGTGTCCATGTTACCCAGGGCCATTTACACGTTTAATGCGCTCCCTATCAAAATACCATGGACTCCCTTGAGAGAGTTAGAACAAGTTATTTTAAGATCTGTATGGAATCAGAAAAGACCGCGAATAGCCAGGGGAATTTTAGAAAAGAAAACCATATCTGGGGGCATCACCACAATGCCAGATTTCAGGTTGTACTACAAAGCTGCGGTCATCGAGACAGTGTGGTACTGGCACAAAAACAGACACATGGATCAGTGGAACACAATAGAGAACCCAGAAGTGGCCCCTGAACTTCATGGTCACCTAATATTCGATAAAGGAGGAAAGACTATCCACTGGAAGCAACACAGTCTCTTCAGGAAATGGTGGCCTGGAAAATTGCACATCCACACGCAGAAGAATGAATGAAACTAGACCACTCTCTTCTTGCACCATACACATTTCGAGATAACTCAAAATGGATGAAAGATCTAAATGGGAGACAAGGGTCCATCAAAATCCCAGAGGAGAACACAGGCAACAAACGCCTTTTTGGAAATCGGCCACAGTAACTTCTTGCCAAGATACATCCATGAAGGCCAAAGAGACAAAAGCAAAAAGGAACTATTGGGACTTCATCAAGACAAGAAGCTTTCGCACAGCAAAGGATACCATCAACAAAACTAAAAGACAACCTACACAGTGGGAGAAGATATTTGCAAATGACGTATCAGATAAAGGGCTAGTTTCCAGGATCTACGAAGAACTTCTTAAACTCGACACCAGAGAAACAAATAATCCGATCATGAAATGGGCAAAAGACGTGAAGAGAGATCTCACAGAGGAAGTCATACGCATGGCCAACATGCACATGAGAAAATGCTCTGCATCACTTGCCATCAGGGAAATACAAATCAAAACCTCAATGACATACCACCTCACACCAGTGAGAATGTGGAAAATAAACAAGGCAGGAGACCACAAATGTTGGAGAGGATGCGGAGAAAAGGGAACCCTCTTACCCTGTTGGTGGGAATGTGAACTGGTGCAGCCACTCTGGAAAACTGTGTGGAGGATCCTAGAAGAGTTACAGATAGACCTGGTCTACGACCCAGCAATTGCACTGCTGGGGATTGACCCCAGAGTTTCAGATGCATTGAAACGGCGGGACACCTGCACCCCGATGTTTCCAGCAGCAATGTCCACAATAGCCAAACTGTGGAAGGAGCCTCGGTTTCCATCGAAAGATGAATGGCTAAAGAAGATAGATGAGGTTCACGTACACAATGGAATATTACTCAGGCATTAGAAACGACAGATACCCAGCATTTGCTTCCACGTGGATGGAAGTGGAGGGTATTACGCTGAGTGAAGTGAGTCAATCGGAGAAGGACAAACAGTGTATGTTCTCATTCGTTTGGGGAATATAAATAATAGTGAAAGGGATTCTAAGGGAAGGGAGGAGAAATGTGTGGGAAATATCAGAACGGGAGACAGAACGTAAAGACTCCTAACTCTGGGAAACGAACAAGGGGTGGTGGAAGGGGAGGAGGGCGGGGGTGGGGTGAGTGGGTGACGGGCACTGACAGGGACACTTCACGGGATGAGCACTGGCATGTGTTATTCTGTATGTTGGTAAATGGAACACCAATAAATAAATAAATTTATTATTAAAAAAATAAATAATAAAATGGTAAACATAGTAGGAAGAGCTATACGCCAATAAGTTAGGCAATCTAGAGGAAGCGGACGCATTCCTGGAAGGCCACAGACTACCAAAATTGGAAAGGGGAAGAAATAGAAAACCCGAACGGGCCGAAAACCAGGGAGGAATTTGAAGCAGTCATCAGAAACCTCCCAAGACACGCAAGTCCAGGGCCAGATGGCTTCCCAGGGGAATTCTATCAAACCTTTAAAGAAGAAACCATACCTATTCTACTACATCTGTTTCGAAAGACAGGAAGAGATGGAGTACTTCCAAATTCGTTCTTGAGGCCAGCATCACTTTATTTCTAAAACCAGACCAAGACCCCACCGAAAAGGAGAATTAGAGACCAATATCCCTGATGAACATGGATGCAAACTTCTCAACAAGACACTGGCCAATAGGATCCAACAGTACATTAAGAAAACTAACTGTTCACCATGAGCAAATAGGATTCATCCCTGGGACACAAGGCTGGTTCAACACGAAAAAAATATATATATATATGTATATATATATATATATATACATATATATATATATATAAAATAAAAAATCAATGTGATTCATCATATCAGCAACAGACGAAACAAGAACCGCATGATCCTCTCGTTAGACGCAGAGAAAGCATTTAAGAAAACACAGCATCCATTCATGATAAAACTCTTCAGAGTGTAGGGATAGAGGGATCATTCCACAACATCTTCAAAGCCTGGTACGAAAAGCCCACAGCAAATATTCTCAATGCGGAAGCACTGGGAGCCTTTCCCCTAAGATCAGGAACAAGACAGGGAGGTTCACACTCACCACTGCTATTCCACAAGAGTCCTGGAAGTTCTAGCCTCAGCAATCAGACGTCGAAGAGACCTTGAAGGCCATCAAATTGGCAAAGAAGCAGTCAAACTCTCCCTCTTCGCCGAATGACATGACAGTCTACGCAGAAAACGCAGAAGCATCCACCCCAAGATTGCTAGAACTCATACGGCAGTTTGGTAGCATGGCAGGATACAAGGTCAATGCCAGAAATCAGTGGCATTTCCATACACTGACAATGAGACTGAAGAAAGGGAAATTAAGGCGCCAATCCCATTGACAACTGCACCCAGAAGCGTAAGATACCTAGGAATAAACCTAACCGAAGAGGCAAAGGAGCTATACCCTAAAAGCTATAGAGCACTTCTGAGAGCTATCGAGGAAGACACAAAGAGATGGAAACGTATTCCATGCTCATGGATTGGCAGAATTAACCTTTTGAAAGTGTCCATGTTACCCAGGGCCATTTACACGTTTAATGCGCTCCCTATCAAAATACCATGGACTCCCTTGAGAGAGTTAGAACAAGTTATTTTAAGATCTGTATGGAATCAGAAAAGACCGCGAATAGCCAGGGGAATTTTAGAAAAGAAAACCATATCTGGGGGCATCACCACAATGCCAGATTTCAGGTTGTACTACAAAGCTGCGGTCATCGAGACAGTGTGGTACTGGCACAAAAACAGACACATGGATCAGTGGAACACAATAGAGAACCCAGAAGTGGCCCCTGAACTTCATGGTCACCTAATATTCGATAAAGGAGGAAAGACTATCCACTGGAAGCAACACAGTCTCTTCAGGAAATGGTGGCCTGGAAAATTGCACATCCACACGCAGAAGAATGAATGAAACTAGACCACTCTCTTCTTGCACCATACACATTTCGAGATAACTCAAAATGGATGAAAGATCTAAATGGGAGACAAGGGTCCATCAAAATCCCAGAGGAGAACACAGGCAACAAACGCCTTTTTGGAAATCGGCCACAGTAACTTCTTGCCAAGATACATCCATGAAGGCCAAAGAGACAAAAGCAAAAAGGAACTATTGGGACTTCATCAAGACAAGAAGCTTTCGCACAGCAAAGGATACCATCAACAAAACTAAAAGACAACCTACACAGTGGGAGAAGATATTTGCAAATGACGTATCAGATAAAGGGCTAGTTTCCAGGATCTACGAAGAACTTCTTAAACTCGACACCAGAGAAACAAATAATCCGATCATGAAATGGGCAAAAGACGTGAAGAGAGATCTCACAGAGGAAGTCATACGCATGGCCAACATGCACATGAGAAAATGCTCTGCATCACTTGCCATCAGGGAAATACAAATCAAAACCTCAATGACATACCACCTCACACCAGTGAGAATGTGGAAAATAAACAAGGCAGGAGACCACAAATGTTGGAGAGGATGCGGAGAAAAGGGAACCCTCTTACCCTGTTGGTGGGAATGTGAACTGGTGCAGCCACTCTGGAAAACTGTGTGGAGGATCCTAGAAGAGTTACAGATAGACCTGGTCTACGACCCAGCAATTGCACTGCTGGGGATTGACCCCAGAGTTTCAGATGCATTGAAACGGCGGGACACCTGCACCCCGATGTTTCCAGCAGCAATGTCCACAATAGCCAAACTGTGGAAGGAGCCTCGGTTTCCATCGAAAGATGAATGGCTAAAGAAGATAGATGAGGTTCACGTACACAATGGAATATTACTCAGGCATTAGAAACGACAGATACCCAGCATTTGCTTCCACGTGGATGGAAGTGGAGGGTATTACGCTGAGTGAAGTGAGTCAATCGGAGAAGGACAAACAGTGTATGTTCTCATTCGTTTGGGGAATATAAATAATAGTGAAAGGGATTCTAAGGGAAGGGAGGAGAAATGTGTGGGAAATATCAGAACGGGAGACAGAACGTAAAGACTCCTAACTCTGGGAAACGAACAAGGGGTGGTGGAAGGGGAGGAGGGCGGGGGTGGGGTGAGTGGGTGACGGGCACTGACAGGGACACTTCACGGGATGAGCACTGGCATGTGTTATTCTGTATGTTGGTAAATGGAACACCAATAAATAAATAAATTTATTATTAAAAAAATAAATAATAAAATGGTAAACATAGTAGGAAGAGCTATACGCCAATAAGTTAGGCAATCTAGAGGAAGCGGACGCATTCCTGGAAGGCCACAGACTACCAAAATTGGAAAGGGGAAGAAATAGAAAACCCGAACGGGCCGAAAACCAGGGAGGAATTTGAAGCAGTCATCAGAAACCTCCCAAGACACGCAAGTCCAGGGCCAGATGGCTTCCCAGGGGAATTCTATCAAACCTTTAAAGAAGAAACCATACCTATTCTACTACATCTGTTTCGAAAGACAGGAAGAGATGGAGTACTTCCAAATTCGTTCTTGAGGCCAGCATCACTTTATTTCTAAAACCAGACCAAGACCCCACCGAAAAGGAGAATTAGAGACCAATATCCCTGATGAACATGGATGCAAAAGTTCTCAACAAGACACTGGCCAATAGGATCCAACAGTACATTAAGAAAACTAACTGTTCACCATGAGCAAATAGGATTCATCCCTGGGACACAAGGCTGGTTCAACACGAAAAAAAAAAATATATATATATATATATATATACATATATATATATATTAAATAAAAAATCAATGTGATTCATCATATCAGCAACAGACGAAACAAGAACCGCATGATCCTCTCGTTAGACGCAGAGAAAGCATTTAAGAAAACACAGCATCCATTCATGATAAAACTCTTCAGAGTGTAGGGATAGAGGGATCATTCCACAACATCTTCAAAGCCTGGTACGAAAAGCCCACAGCAAATATTCTCAATCCGGAAGCACTGGGAGCCTTTCCCCTAAGATCAGGAACAAGACAGGGAGGTCCACACTCACCACTGCTATTCCACAAGAGTCCTGGAAGTTCTAGCCTCAGCAATCAGACGACGAAGAGACCTTGAAGGCCATCAAATTGGCAAAGAAGCAGTCAAACTCTCCCTCTTCGCCGAATGACATGACAGTCTACGCAGAAAACGCAGAAGCATCCACCCCAAGATTGCTAGAACTCATACGGCAGTTTGGTAGCATGGCAGGATACAAGGTCAATGCCAGAAATCAGTGGCATTTCCATACACTGACAATGAGACTGAAGAAAGGGAAATTAAGGCGCCAATCCCATTGACAACTGCACCCAGAAGCGTAAGATACCTAGGAATAAACCTAACCGAAGAGGCAAAGGAGCTATACCCTAAAAGCTATAGAGCACTTCTGAGAGCTATCGAGGAAGACACAAAGAGATGGAAACGTATTCCATGCTCATGGATTGGCAGAATTAACCTTTTGAAAGTGTCCATGTTACCCAGGGCCATTTACACGTTTAATGCGCTCCCTATCAAAATACCATGGACTCCCTTCAGAGAGTTAGAACAAGTTATTTTAAGATCTGTATGGAATCAGAAAAGACCGCGAATAGCCAGGGGAATTTTAGAAAAGAAAACCATATCTGGGGGCATCACCACAATGCCAGATTTCAGGTTGTACTACAAAGCTGCGGTCATCGAGACAGTGTGGTACTGGCACAAAAACAGACACATGGATCAGTGGAACACAATAGAGAACCCAGAAGTGGCCCCTGAACTTCATGGTCACCTAATATTCGATAAAGGAGGAAAGACTATCCACTGGAAGCAACACAGTCTCTTCAGGAAATGGTGGCCTGGAAAATTGCACATCCACACGCAGAAGAATGAATGAAACTAGACCACTCTCTTCTTGCACCATACACATTTCGAGATAACTCAAAATGGATGAAAGATCTAAATGGGAGACAAGGGTCCATCAAAATCCCAGAGGAGAACACAGGCAACAAACGCCTTTTTGGAAATCGGCCACAGTAACTTCTTGCCAAGATACATCCATGAAGGCCAAAGAAACAAAAGCAAAAAGGAACTATTGGGACTTCATCAAGACAAGAAGCTTTCGCACAGCAAAGGATACCATCAACAAAACTAAAAGACAACCTACACAGTGGGAGAAGATATTTGCAAATGACGTATCAGATAAAGGGCTAGTTTCCAGGATCTACGAAGAACTTCTTAAACTCGACACCAGAGAAACAAATAATCCGATCATGAAATGGGCAAAAGACGTGAAGAGAGATCTCACAGAGGAAGTCATACGTATGGCCAACATGCACATGAGAAAATGCTCTGCATCACTTGCCATCAGGGAAATACAAATCAAAACCTCAATGACATACCACCTCACACCAGTGAGAATGTGGAAAATAAACAAGGCAGGAGACCACAAATGTTGGAGAGGATGCGGAGAAAAGGGAACCCTCTTACCCTGTTGGTGGGAATGTGAACTGGTGCAGCCACTCTGGAAAACTGTGTGGAGGATCCTAGAAGAGTTACAGATAGACCTGGTCTACGACCCAGCAATTGCACTGCTGGGGATTGACCCCAGAGTTTCAGATGCATTGAAACGGCGGGACACCTGCACCCCGATGTTTCCAGCAGCAATGTCCACAATAGCCAAACTGTGGAAGGAGCCTCGGTTTCCATCGAAAGATGAATGGCTAAAGAAGATAGATGAGGTTCACGTACACAATGGAATATTACTCAGGCATTAGAAACGACAGATACCCAGCATTTGCTTCCACGTGGATGGAAGTGGAGGGTATTACGCTGAGTGAAGTGAGTCAATCGGAGAAGGACAAACAGTGTATGTTCTCATTCGTTTGGGGAATATAAATAATAGTGAAAGGGATTCTAAGGGAAGGGAGGAGAAATGTGTGGGAAATATCAGAACGGGAGACAGAACGTAAAGACTCCTAACTCTGGGAAACGAACAAGGGGTGGTGGAAGGGGAGGAGGGCGGGGGTGGGGTGAGTGGGTGACGGGCACTGACAGGGACACTTCACGGGATGAGCACTGGCATGTGTTATTCTGTATGTTGGTAAATGGAACACCAATAAATAAATAAATTTATTATTAAAAAAATAAATAATAAAATGGTAAACATAGTAGGAAGAGCTATACGCCAATAAGTTAGGCAATCTAGAGGAAGCGGACGCATTCCTGGAAGGCCACAGACTACCAAAATTGGAAAGGGGAAGAAATAGAAAACCCGAACGGGCCGAAAACCAGGGAGGAATTTGAAGCAGTCATCAGAAACCTCCCAAGACACGCAAGTCCAGGGCCAGATGGCTTCCCAGGGGAATTCTATCAAACCTTTAAAGAAGAAACCATACCTATTCTACTACATCTGTTTCGAAAGACAGGAAGAGATGGAGTACTTCCAAATTCGTTCTTGAGGCCAGCATCACTTTATTTCTAAAACCAGACCAAGACCCCACCGAAAAGGAGAATTAGAGACCAATATCCCTGATGAACATGGATGCAAAAGTTCTCAACAAGACACTGGCCAATAGGATCCAACAGTACATTAAGAAAACTAACTGTTCACCATGAGCAAATAGGATTCATCCCTGGGACACAAGGCTGGTTCAACACGAAAAAAAATATATATATATGTATATATATATATATATATACATATATATATATATAAAATAAAAAATCAATGTGATTCATCATATCAGCAACAGACGAAACAAGAACCGCATGATCCTCTCGTTAGACGCAGAGAAAGCATTTAAGAAAACACAGCATCCATTCATGATAAAACTCTTCAGAGTGTAGGGATAGAGGGATCATTCCACAACATCTTCAAAGCCTGGTACGAAAAGCCCACAGCAAATATTCTCAATGCGGAAGCACTGGGAGCCTTTCCCCTAAGATCAGGAACAAGACAGGGAGGTCCACACTCACCACTGCTATTCCACAAGAGTCCTGGAAGTTCTAGCCTCAGCAATCAGACGACGAAGAGACCTTGAAGGCCATCAAATTGGCAAAGAAGCAGTCAAACTCTCCCTCTTCGCCGAATGACATGACAGTCTACGCAGAAAACGCAGAAGCATCCACCCCAAGATTGCTAGAACTCATACGGCAGTTTGGTAGCATGGCAGGATACAAGGTCAATGCCAGAAATCAGTGGCATTTCCATACACTGACAATGAGACTGAAGAAAGGGAAATTAAGGCGCCAATCCCATTGACAACTGCACCCAGAAGCGTAAGATACCTAGGAATAAACCTAACCGAAGAGGCAAAGGAGCTATACCCTAAAAGCTATAGAGCACTTCTGAGAGCTATCGAGGAAGACACAAAGAGATGGAAACGTATTCCATGCTCATGGATTGGCAGAATTAACCTTTTGAAAGTGTCCATGTTACCCAGGGCCATTTACACGTTTAATGCGCTCCCTATCAAAATACCATGGACTCCCTTCAGAGAGTTAGAACAAGTTATTTTAAGATCTGTATGGAATCAGAAAAGACCGCGAATAGCCAGGGGAATTTTAGAAAAGAAAACCATATCTGGGGGCATCACCACAATGCCAGATTTCAGGTTGTACTACAAAGCTGCGGTCATCGAGACAGTGTGGTACTGGCACAAAAACAGACACATGGATCAGTGGAACACAATAGAGAACCCAGAAGTGGCCCCTGAACTTCATGGTCACCTAATATTCGATAAAGGAGGAAAGACTATCCACTGGAAGCAACACAGTCTCTTCAGGAAATGGTGGCCTGGAAAATTGCACATCCACACGCAGAAGAATGAATGAAACTAGACCACTCTCTTCTTGCACCATACACATTTCGAGATAACTCAAAATGGATGAAAGATCTAAATGGGAGACAAGGGTCCATCAAAATCCCAGAGGAGAACACAGGCAACAAACGCCTTTTTGGAAATCGGCCACAGTAACTTCTTGCCAAGATACATCCATGAAGGCCAAAGAAACAAAAGCAAAAAGGAACTATTGGGACTTCATCAAGACAAGAAGCTTTCGCACAGCAAAGGATACCATCAACAAAACTAAAAGACAACCTACACAGTGGGAGAAGATATTTGCAAATGACGTATCAGATAAAGGGCTAGTTTCCAGGATCTACGAAGAACTTCTTAAACTCGACACCAGAGAAACAAATAATCCGATCATGAAATGGGCAAAAGACGTGAAGAGAGATCTCACAGAGGAAGTCATACGTATGGCCAACATGCACATGAGAAAATGCTCTGCATCACTTGCCATCAGGGAAATACAAATCAAAACCTCAATGACATACCACCTCACACCAGTGAGAATGTGGAAAATAAACAAGGCAGGAGACCACAAATGTTGGAGAGGATGCGGAGAAAAGGGAACCCTCTTACCCTGTTGGTGGGAATGTGAACTGGTGCAGCCACTCTGGAAAACTGTGTGGAGGATCCTAGAAGAGTTACAGATAGACCTGGTCTACGACCCAGCAATTGCACTGCTGGGGATTGACCCCAGAGTTTCAGATGCATTGAAACGGCGGGACACCTGCACCCCGATGTTTCCAGCAGCAATGTCCACAATAGCCAAACTGTGGAAGGAGCCTCGGTTTCCATCGAAAGATGAATGGCTAAAGAAGATAGATGAGGTTCACGTACACAATGGAATATTACTCAGGCATTAGAAACGACAGATACCCAGCATTTGCTTCCACGTGGATGGAAGTGGAGGGTATTACGCTGAGTGAAGTGAGTCAATCGGAGAAGGACAAACAGTGTATGTTCTCATTCGTTTGGGGAATATAAATAATAGTGAAAGGGATTCTAAGGGAAGGGAGGAGAAATGTGTGGGAAATATCAGAACGGGAGACAGAACGTAAAGACTCCTAACTCTGGGAAACGAACAAGGGGTGGTGGAAGGGGAGGAGGGCGGGGGTGGGGTGAGTGGGTGACGGGCACTGACAGGGACACTTCACGGGATGAGCACTGGCATGTGTTATTCTGTATGTTGGTAAATGGAACACCAATAAATAAATAAATTTATTATTAAAAAAATAAATAATAAAATGGTAAACATAGTAGGAAGAGCTATACGCCAATAAGTTAGGCAATCTAGAGGAAGCGGACGCATTCCTGGAAGGCCACAGACTACCAAAATTGGAAAGGGGAAGAAATAGAAAACCCGAACGGGCCGAAAACCAGGGAGGAATTTGAAGCAGTCATCAGAAACCTCCCAAGACACGCAAGTCCAGGGCCAGATGGCTTCCCAGGGGAATTCTATCAAACCTTTAAAGAAGAAACCATACCTATTCTACTACATCTGTTTCGAAAGACAGGAAGAGATGGAGTACTTCCAAATTCGTTCTTGAGGCCAGCATCACTTTATTTCTAAAACCAGACCAAGACCCCACCGAAAAGGAGAATTAGAGACCAATATCCCTGATGAACATGGATGCAAAAGTTCTCAACAAGACACTGGCCAATAGGATCCAACAGTACATTAAGAAAACTAACTGTTCACCATGAGCAAATAGGATTCATCCCTGGGACACAAGGCTGGTTCAACACGAAAAAAATATATATATATGTATATATATATACATATATATATATATTAAATAAGAAATCAATGTGATTCATCATATCAGCAACAGACGAAACAAGAACCGCATGATCCTCTCGTTAGACGCAGAGAAAGCATTTAAGAAAACACAGCATCCATTCATGATAAAACTCTTCAGAGTGTAGGGATAGAGGGATCATTCCACAACATCTTCAAAGCCTGGTACGAAAAGCCCACAGCAAATATTCTCAATGCGGAAGCACTGGGAGCCTTTCCCCTAAGATCAGGAACAAGACAGGGAGGTCCACACTCACCACTGCTATTCCACAAGAGTCCTGGAAGTTCTAGCCTCAGCAATCAGACGACGAAGAGACCTTGAAGGCCATCAAATTGGCAAAGAAGCAGTCAAACTCTCCCTCTTCGCCGAATGACATGACAGTCTACGCAGAAAACCCAGAAGCATCCACCCCAAGATTGCTAGAACTCATACGGCAGTTTGGTAGCATGGCAGGATACAAGGTCAATGCCAGAAATCAGTGGCATTTCCATACACTGACAATGAGACTGAAGAAAGGGAAATTAAGGCGCCAATCCCATTGACAACTGCACCCAGAAGCGTAAGATACCTAGGAATAAACCTAACCGAAGAGGCAAAGGAGCTATACCCTAAAAGCTATAGAGCACTTCTGAGAGCTATCGAGGAAGACACAAAGAGATGGAAACGTATTCCATGCTCATGGATTGGCAGAATTAACCTTTTGAAAGTGTCCATGTTACCCAGGGCCATTTACACGTTTAATGCGCTCCCTATCAAAATACCATGGACTCCCTTGAGAGAGTTAGAACAAGTTATTTTAAGATCTGTATGGAATCAGAAAAGACCGCGAATAGCCAGGGGAATTTTAGAAAAGAAAACCATATCTGGGGGCATCACCACAATGCCAGATTTCAGGTGGTACTACAAAGCTGCGGTCATCGAGACAGTGTGGTACTGGCACAAAAACAGACACATGGATCAGTGGAACACAATAGAGAACCCAGAAGTGGCCCCTGAACTTCATGGTCACCTAATATTCGATAAAGGAGGAAAGACTATCCACTGGAAGCAACACAGTCTCTTCAGGAAATGGTGGCCTGGAAAATTGCACATCCACACGCAGAAGAATGAATGAAACTAGACCACTCTCTTCTTGCACCATACACATTTCGAGATAACTCAAAATGGATGAAAGATCTAAATGGGAGACAAGGGTCCATCAAAATCCCAGAGGAGAACACAGGCAACAAACGCCTTTTTGGAAATCGGCCACAGTAACTTCTTGCCAAGATACATCCATGAAGGCCAAAGAAACAAAAGCAAAAAGGAACTATTGGGACTTCATCAAGACAAGAAGCTTTCGCACAGCAAAGGATACCATCAACAAAACTAAAAGACAACCTACACAGTGGGAGAAGATATTTGCAAATGACGTATCAGATAAAGGGCTAGTTTCCAGGATCTACGAAGAACTTCTTAAACTCGACACCAGAGAAACAAACAATCCGATCATGAAATGGGCAAAAGACGTGAAGAGAGATCTCACAGAGGAAGTCATACGCATGGCCAACATGCACATGAGAAAATGCTCTGCATCACTTGCCATCAGGGAAATACAAATCAAAACCTCAATGACATACCACCTCACACCAGTGAGAATGTGGAAAATAAACAAGGCAGGAGACCACAAATGTTGGAGAGGATGCGGAGAAAAGGGAACCCTCTTACCCTGTTGGTGGGAATGTGAACTGGTGCAGCCACTCTGGAAAACTGTGTGGAGGATCCTAGAAGAGTTACAGATAGACCTGGTCTACGACCCAGCAATTGCACTGCTGGGGATTGACCCCAGAGTTTCAGATGCATTGAAACGGCGGGACACCTGCACCCCGATGTTTCCAGCAGCAATGTCCACAATAGCCAAACTGTGGAAGGAGCCTCGGTTTCCATCGAAAGATGAATGGCTAAAGAAGATAGATGAGGTTCACGTACACAATGGAATATTACTCAGGCATTAGAAACGACAGATACCCAGCATTTGCTTCCACGTGGATGGAAGTGGAGGGTATTACGCTGAGTGAAGTGAGTCAATCGGAGAAGGACAAACAGTGTATGTTCTCATTCGTTTGGGGAATATAAATAATAGTGAAAGGGATTCTAAGGGAAGGGAGGAGAAATGTGTGGGAAATATCAGAACGGGAGACAGAACGTAAAGACTCCTAACTCTGGGAAACGAACAAGGGGTGGTGGAAGGGGAGGAGGGCGGGGGTGGGGTGAGTGGGTGACGGGCACTGACAGGGACACTTCACGGGATGAGCACTGGCATGTGTTATTCTGTATGTTGGTAAATGGAACACCAATAAATAAATAAATTTATTATTAAAAAAATAAATAATAAAATGATAAACATAGTAGGAAGAGCTATACGCCAATAAGTTAGGCAATCTAGAGGAAGCGGACGCATTCCTGGAAGGCCACAGACTACCAAAATTGGAAAGGGGAAGAAATAGAAAACCCGAACGGGCCGAAAACCAGGGAGGAATTTGAAGCAGTCATCAGAAACCTCCCAAGACACGCAAGTCCAGGGCCAGATGGCTTCCCAGGGGAATTCTATCAAACCTTTAAAGAAGAAACCATACCTATTCTACTACATCTGTTTCGAAAGACAGGAAGAGATGGAGTACTTCCAAATTCGTTCTTGAGGCCAGCATCACTTTATTTCTAAAACCAGACCAAGACCCCACCGAAAAGGAGAATTAGAGACCAATATCCCTGATGAACATGGATGCAAAAGTTCTCAACAAGACACTGGCCAATAGGATCCAACAGTACATTAAGAAAACTAACTGTTCACCATGAGCAAATAGGATTCATCCCTGGGACACAAGGCTGGTTCAACACGAAAAAATATATATATATATAAAATAAAAAATCAATGTGATTCATCATATCAGCAACAGACGAAACAAGAACCGCATGATCCTCTCGTTAGACGCAGAGAAAGCATTTAAGAAAACACAGCATCCATTCATGATAAAACTCTTCAGAGTGTAGGGATAGAGGGATCATTCCACAACATCTTCAAAGCCTGGTACGAAAAGCCCACAGCAAATATTCTCAATGCGGAAGCACTGGGAGCCTTTCCCCTAAGATCAGGAACAAGACAGGGAGGTCCACACTCACCACTGCTATTCCACAAGAGTCCTGGAAGTTCTAGCCTCAGCAATCAGACGTCGAAGAGACCTTGAAGGCCATCAAATTGGCAAAGAAGCAGTCAAACTCTCCCTCTTCGCCGAATGACATGACAGTCTACGCAGAAAACGCAGAAGCATCCACCCCAAGATTGCTAGAACTCATACGGCAGTTTGGTAGCATGGCAGGATACAAGGTCAATGCCAGAAATCAGTGGCATTTCCATACACTGACAATGAGACTGAAGAAAGGGAAATTAAGGCGCCAATCCCATTGACAACTGCACCCAGAAGCGTAAGATACCTAGGAATAAACCTAACCGAAGAGGCAAAGGAGCTATACCCTAAAAGCTATAGAGCACTTCTGAGAGCTATCGAGGAAGACACAAAGAGATGGAAACGTATTCCATGCTCATGGATTGGCAGAATTAACCTTTTGAAAGTGTCCATGTTACCCAGGGCCATTTACACGTTTAATGCGCTCCCTATCAAAATACCATGGACTCCCTTGAGAGAGTTAGAACATGTTATTTTAAGATCTGTATGGAATCAGAAAAGACCGCGAATAGCCAGGGGAATTTTAGAAAAGAAAACCATATCTGGGGGCATCACCACAATGCCAGATTTCAGGTGGTACTACAAAGCTGCGGTCATCGAGACAGTGTGGTACTGGCACAAAAACAGACACATGGATCAGTGGAACACAATAGAGAACCCAGAAGTGGCCCCTGAACTTCATGGTCACCTAATATTCGATAAAGGAGGAAAGACTATCCACTGGAAGCAACACAGTCTCTTCAGGAAATGGTGGCCTGGAAAATTGCACATCCACACGCAGAAGAATGAATGAAACTAGACCACTCTCTTCTTGCACCATACACATTTCGAGATAACTCAAAATGGATGAAAGATCTAAATGGGAGACAAGGGTCCATCAAAATCCCAGAGGAGAACACAGGCAACAAACGCCTTTTTGGAAATCGGCCACAGTAACTTCTTGCCAAGATACATCCATGAAGGCCAAAGAAACAAAAGCAAAAAGGAACTATTGGGACTTCATCAAGACAAGAAGCTTTCGCACAGCAAAGGATACCATCAACAAAACTAAAAGACAACCTACACAGTGGGAGAAGATATTTGCAAATGACGTATCAGATAAAGGGCTAGTTTCCAGGATCTACGAAGAACTTCTTAAACTCGACACCAGAGAAACAAATAATCCGATCATGAAATGGGCAAAAGACGTGAAGAGAGATCTCACAGAGGAAGTCATACGCATGGCCAACATGCACATGAGAAAATGCTCTGCATCACTTGCCATCAGGGAAATACAAATCAAAACCTCAATGACATACCACCTCACACCAGTGAGAATGTGGAAAATAAACAAGGCAGGAGACCACAAATGTTGGAGAGGATGCGGAGAAAAGGGAACCCTCTTACCCTGTTGGTGGGAATGTGAACTGGTGCAGCCACTCTGGAAAACTGTGTGGAGGATCCTAGAAGAGTTACAGATAGACCTGGTCTACGACCCAGCAATTGCACTGCTGGGGATTGACCCCAGAGTTTCAGATGCATTGAAACGGCGGGACACCTGCACCCCGATGTTTCCAGCAGCAATGTCCACAATAGCCAAACTGTGGAAGGAGCCTCGGTTTCCATCGAAAGATGAATGGCTAAAGAAGATAGATGAGGTTCACGTACACAATGGAATATTACTCAGGCATTAGAAACGACAGATACCCAGCATTTGCTTCCACGTGGATGGAAGTGGAGGGTATTACGCTGAGTGAAGTGAGTCAATCGGAGAAGGACAAACAGTGTATGTTCTCATTCGTTTGGGGAATATAAATAATAGTGAAAGGGATTCTAAGGGAAGGGAGGAGAAATGTGTGGGAAATATCAGAACGGGAGACAGAACGTAAAGACTCCTAACTCTGGGAAACGAACAAGGGGTGGTGGAAGAGGAGGAGGGCGGGGGTGGGGTGAGTGGGTGACGGGCACTGACAGGGACACTTCACGGGATGAGCACTGGCATGTGTTATTCTGTATGTTGGTAAATGGAACACCAATAAATAAATAAATTTATTATTAAAAAAATAAATAATAAAATGGTAAACATAGTAGGAAGAGCTATACGCCAATAAGTTAGGCAATCTAGAGGAAGCGGACGCATTCCTGGAAGGCCACAGACTACCAAAATTGGAAAGGGGAAGAAATAGAAAACCCGAACGGGCCGAAAACCAGGGAGGAATTTGAAGCAGTCATCAGAAACCTCCCAAGACACGCAAGTCCAGGGCCAGATGGCTTCCCAGGGGAATTCTATCAAACCTTTAAAGAAGAAACCATACCTATTCTACTACATCTGTTTCGAAAGACAGGAAGAGATGGAGTACTTCCAAATTCGTTCTTGAGGCCAGCATCACTTTATTTCTAAAACCAGACCAAGACCCCACCGAAAAGGAGAATTAGAGACCAATATCCCTGATGAACATGGATGCAAAAGTTCTCAACAAGACACTGGCCAATAGGATCCAACAGTACATTAAGAAAACTAACTGTTCACCATGAGCAAATAGGATTCATCCCTGGGACACAAGGCTGGTTCAACACGAAAAAAATATATATATATGTATATATATATACATATATATATATAAAATAAAAAATCAATGTGATTCATCATATCAGCAACAGACGAAACAAGAACCGCATGATCCTCTCGTTAGACGCAGAGAAAGCATTTAAGAAAACACAGCATCCATTCATGATAAAACTCTTCAGAGTGTAGGGATAGAGGGATCATTCCACAACATCTTCAAAGCCTGGTACGAAAAGCCCACAGCAAATATTCTCAATGCGGAAGCACTGGGAGCCTTTCCCCTAAGATCAGGAACAAGACAGGGAGGTCCACACTCACCACTGCTATTCCACAAGAGTCCTGGAAGTTCTAGCCTCAGCAATCAGACGTCGAAGAGACCTTGAAGGCCATCAAATTGGCAAAGAAGCAGTCAAACTCTCCCTCTTCGCCGAATGACATGACAGTCTACGCAGAAAACGCAGAAGCATCCACCCCAAGATTGCTAGAACTCATACGGCAGTTTGGTAGCATGGCAGGATACAAGGTCAATGCCAGAAATCAGTGGCATTTCCATACACTGACAATGAGACTGAAGAAAGGGAAATTAAGGCGCCAATCCCATTGACAACTGCACCCAGAAGCGTAAGATACCTAGGAATAAACCTAACCGAAGAGGCAAAGGAGCTATACCCTAAAAGCTATAGAGCACTTCTGAGAGCTATCGAGGAAGACACAAAGAGATGGAAACGTATTCCATGCTCATGGATTGGCAGAATTAACCTTTTGAAAGTGTCCATGTTACCCAGGGCCATTTACACGTTTAATGCGCTCCCTATCAAAATACCATGGACTCCCTTGAGAGAGTTGGAACATGTTATTTTAAGATCTGTATGGAATCAGAAAAGACCGCGAATAGCCAGGGGAATTTTAGAAAAGAAAACCATATCTGGGGGCATCACCACAATGCCAGATTTCAGGTGGTACTACAAAGCTGCGGTCATCGAGACAGTGTGGTACTGGCACAAAAACAGACACATGGATCAGTGGAACACAATAGAGAACCCAGAAGTGGCCCCTGAACTTCATGGTCACCTAATATTCGATAAAGGAGGAAAGACTATCCACTGGAAGCAACACAGTCTCTTCAGGAAATGGTGGCCTGGAAAATTGCACATCCACACGCAGAAGAATGAATGAAACTAGACCACTCTCTTCTTGCACCATACACATTTCGAGATAACTCAAAATGGATGAAAGATCTAAATGGGAGACAAGGGTCCATCAAAATCCCAGAGGAGAACACAGGCAACAAACGCCTTTTTGGAAATCGGCCACAGTAACTTCTTGCCAAGATACATCCATGAAGGCCAAAGAAACAAAAGCAAAAAGGAACTATTGGGACTTCATCAAGACAAGAAGCTTTCGCACAGCAAAGGATACCATCAACAAAACTAAAAGACAACCTACACAGTGGGAGAAGATATTTGCAAATGACGTATCAGATAAAGGGCTAGTTTCCAGGATCTACGAAGAACTTCTTAAACTCGACACCAGAGAAACAAACAATCCGATCATGAAATGGGCAAAAGACGTGAAGAGAGATCTCACAGAGGAAGTCATACGCATGGCCAACATGCACATGAGAAAATGCTCTGCATCACTTGCCATCAGGGAAATACAAATCAAAACCTCAATGACATACCACCTCACACCAGTGAGAATGTGGAAAATAAACAAGGCAGGAGACCACAAATGTTGGAGAGGATGCGGAGAAAAGGGAACCCTCTTACCCTGTTGGTGGGAATGTGAACTGGTGCAGCCACTCTGGAAAACTGTGTGGAGGATCCTAGAAGAGTTACAGATAGACCTGGTCTACGACCCAGCAATTGCACTGCTGGGGATTGACCCCAGAGTTTCAGATGCATTGAAACGGCGGGACACCTGCACCCCGATGTTTCCAGCAGCAATGTCCACAATAGCCAAACTGTGGAAGGAGCCTCGGTTTCCATCGAAAGATGAATGGCTAAAGAAGATAGATGAGGTTCACGTACACAATGGAATATTACTCAGGCATTAGAAACGACAGATACCCAGCATTTGCTTCCACGTGGATGGAAGTGGAGGGTATTACGCTGAGTGAAGTGAGTCAATCGGAGAAGGACAAACAGTGTATGTTCTCATTCGTTTGGGGAATATAAATAATAGTGAAAGGGATTCTAAGGGAAGGGAGGAGAAATGTGTGGGAAATATCAGAACGGGAGACAGAACGTAAAGACTCCTAACTCTGGGAAACGAACAAGGGGTGGTGGAAGGGGAGGAGGGCGGGGGTGGGGTGAGTGGGTGACGGGCACTGACAGGGACACTTCACGGGATGAGCACTGGCATGTGTTATTCTGTATGTTGGTAAATGGAACACCAATAAATAAATAAATTTATTATTAAAAAAATAAATAATAAAATGGTAAACATAGTAGGAAGAGCTATACGCCAATAAGTTAGGCAATCTAGAGGAAGCGGACGCATTCCTGGAAGGCCACAGACTACCAAAATTGGAAAGGGGAAGAAATAGAAAACCCGAACGGGCCGAAAACCAGGGAGGAATTTGAAGCAGTCATCAGAAACCTCCCAAGACACGCAAGTCCAGGGCCAGATGGCTTCCCAGGGGAATTCTATCAAACCTTTAAAGAAGAAACCATACCTATTCTACTACATCTGTTTCGAAAGACAGGAAGAGATGGAGTACTTCCAAATTCGTTCTTGAGGCCAGCATCACTTTATTTCTAAAACCAGACCAAGACCCCACCGAAAAGGAGAATTAGAGACCAATATCCCTGATGAACATGGATGCAAAAGTTCTCAACAAGACACTGGCCAATAGGATCCAACAGTACATTAAGAAAACTAACTGTTCACCATGAGCAAATAGGATTCATCCCTGGGACACAAGGCTGGTTCAACACGAAAAAAAAAAAAATATATATATATATATATATATATATATATATACATATATATATATATTAAATAAAAAATCAATGTGATTCATCATATCAGCAACAGACGAAACAAGAACCGCATGATCCTCTCGTTAGACGCAGAGAAAGCATTTAAGAAAACACAGCATCCATTCATGATAAAACTCTTCAGAGTGTAGGGATAGAGGGATCATTCCACAACATCTTCAAAGCCTGGTACGAAAAGCCCACAGCAAATATTCTCAATCCGGAAGCACTGGGAGCCTTTCCCCTAAGATCAGGAACAAGACAGGGAGGTCCACACTCACCACTGCTATTCCACAAGAGTCCTGGAAGTTCTAGCCTCAGCAATCAGACGACGAAGAGACCTTGAAGGCCATCAAATTGGCAAAGAAGCAGTCAAACTCTCCCTCTTCGCCGAATGACATGACAGTCTACGCAGAAAACGCAGAAGCATCCACCCCAAGATTGCTAGAACTCATACGGCAGTTTGGTAGCATGGCAGGATACAAGGTCAATGCCAGAAATCAGTGGCATTTCCATACACTGACAATGAGACTGAAGAAAGGGAAATTAAGGCGCCAATCCCATTGACAACTGCACCCAGAAGCGTAAGATACCTAGGAATAAACCTAACCGAAGAGGCAAAGGAGCTATACCCTAAAAGCTATAGAGCACTTCTGAGAGCTATCGAGGAAGACACAAAGAGATGGAAACGTATTCCATGCTCATGGATTGGCAGAATTAACCTTTTGAAAGTGTCCATGTTACCCAGGGCCATTTACACGTTTAATGCGCTCCCTATCAAAATACCATGGACTCCCTTGAGAGAGTTGGAACATGTTATTTTAAGATCTGTATGGAATCAGAAAAGACCGCGAATAGCCAGGGGAATTTTAGAAAAGAAAACCATATCTGGGGGCATCACCACAATGCCAGATTTCAGGTGGTACTACAAAGCTGCGGTCATCGAGACAGTGTGGTACTGGCACAAAAACAGACACATGGATCAGTGGAACACAATAGAGAACCCAGAAGTGGCCCCTGAACTTCATGGTCACCTAATATTCGATAAAGGAGGAAAGACTATCCACTGGAAGCAACACAGTCTCTTCAGGAAATGGTGGCCTGGAAAATTGCACATCCACACGCAGAAGAATGAATGAAACTAGACCACTCTCTTCTTGCACCATACACATTTCGAGATAACTCAAAATGGATGAAAGATCTAAATGGGAGACAAGGGTCCATCAAAATCCCAGAGGAGAACACAGGCAACAAACGCCTTTTTGGAAATCGGCCACAGTAACTTCTTGCCAAGATATATCCATGAAGGCCAAAGAAACAAAAGCAAAAAGGAACTATTGGGACTTCATCAAGACAAGAAGCTTTCGCACAGCAAAGGATACCATCAACAAAACTAAAAGACAACCTACACAGTGGGAGAAGATATTTGCAAATGACGTATCAGATAAAGGGCTAGTTTCCAGGATCTACGAAGAACTTCTTAAACTCGACACCAGAGAAACAAACAATCCGATCATGAAATGGGCAAAAGACGTGAAGAGAGATCTCACAGAGGAAGTCATACGCATGGCCAACATGCACATGAGAAAATGCTCTGCATCACTTGCCATCAGGGAAATACAAATCAAAACCTCAATGACATACCACCTCACACCAGTGAGAATGTGGAAAATAAACAAGGCAGGAGACCACAAATGTTGGAGAGGATGCGGAGAAAAGGGAACCCTCTTACCCTGTTGGTGGGAATGTGAACTGGTGCAGCCACTCTGGAAAACTGTGTGGAGGATCCTAGAAGAGTTACAGATAGACCTGGTCTACGACCCAGCAATTGCACTGCTGGGGATTGACCCCAGAGTTTCAGATGCATTGAAACGGCGGGACACCTGCACCCCGATGTTTCCAGCAGCAATGTCCACAATAGCCAAACTGTGGAAGGAGCCTCGGTTTCCATCGAAAGATGAATGGCTAAAGAAGATAGATGAGGTTCACGTACACAATGGAATATTACTCAGGCATTAGAAACGACAGATACCCAGCATTTGCTTCCACGTGGATGGAAGTGGAGGGTATTACGCTGAGTGAAGTGAGTCAATCGGAGAAGGACAAACAGTGTATGTTCTCATTCGTTTGGGGAATATAAATAATAGTGAAAGGGATTCTAAGGGAAGGGAGGAGAAATGTGTGGGAAATATCAGAACGGGAGACAGAACGTAAAGACTCCTAACTCTGGGAAACGAACAAGGGGTGGTGGAAGGGGAGGAGGGCGGGGGTGGGGTGAGTGGGTGACGGGCACTGACAGGGACACTTCACGGGATGAGCACTGGCATGTGTTATTCTGTATGTTGGTAAATGGAACACCAATAAATAAATAAATTTATTATTAAAAAAATAAATAATAAAATGATAAACATAGTAGGAAGAGCTATACGCCAATAAGTTAGGCAATCTAGAGGAAGCGGACGCATTCCTGGAAGGCCACAGACTACCAAAATTGGAAAGGGGAAGAAATAGAAAACCCGAACGGGCCGAAAACCAGGGAGGAATTTGAAGCAGTCATCAGAAACCTCCCAAGACACGCAAGTCCAGGGCCAGATGGCTTCCCAGGGGAATTCTATCAAACCTTTAAAGAAGAAACCATACCTATTCTACTACATCTGTTTCGAAAGACAGGAAGAGATGGAGTACTTCCAAATTCGTTCTTGAGGCCAGCATCACTTTATTTCTAAAACCAGACCAAGACCCCACCGAAAAGGAGAATTAGAGACCAATATCCCTGATGAACATGGATGCAAAAGTTCTCAACAAGACACTGGCCAATAGGATCCAACAGTACATTAAGAAAACTAACTGTTCACCATGAGCAAATAGGATTCATCCCTGGGACACAAGGCTGGTTCAACACGAAAAAAAATATATATATATGTATATATATATATATATACATATATATATATAAAATAAAAAATCAATGTGATTCCTCATATCAGCAACAGACGAAACAAGAACCGCATGATCCTCTCGTTAGACGCAGAGAAAGCATTTAAGAAAACACAGCATCCATTCATGATAAAACTCTTCAGAGTGTAGGGATAGAGGGATCATTCCACAACATCTTCAAAGCCTGGTACGAAAAGCCCACAGCAAATATTCTCAATGCGGAAGCACTGGGAGCCTTTCCCCTAAGATCAGGAACAAGACAGGGAGGTCCACACTCACCACTGCTATTCCACAAGAGTCCTGGAAGTTCTAGCCTCAGCAATCAGACGACGAAGAGACCTTGAAGGCCATCAAATTGGCAAAGAAGCAGTCAAACTCTCCCTCTTCGCCGAATGACATGACAGTCTACGCAGAAAACCCAGAAGCATCCACCCCAAGATTGCTAGAACTCATACGGCAGTTTGGTAGCATGGCAGGATACAAGGTCAATGCCAGAAATCAGTGGCATTTCCATACACTGACAATGAGACTGAAGAAAGGGAAATTAAGGCGCCAATCCCATTGACAACTGCACCCAGAAGCGTAAGATACCTAGGAATAAACCTAACCGAAGAGGCAAAGGAGCTATACCCTAAAAGCTATAGAGCACTTCTGAGAGCTATCGAGGAAGACACAAAGAGATGGAAACGTATTCCATGCTCATGGATTGGCAGAATTAACCTTTTGAAAGTGTCCATGTTACCCAGGGCCATTTACACGTTTAATGCGCTCCCTATCAAAATACCATGGACTCCCTTGAGAGAGTTAGAACAAGTTATTTTAAGATCTGTATGGAATCAGAAAAGACCGCGAATAGCCAGGGGAATTTTAGAAAAGAAAACCATATCTGGGGGCATCACCACAATGCCAGATTTCAAGTGGTACTACAAAGCTGCGGTCATCGAGACAGTGTGGTACTGGCACAAAAACAGACACATGGATCAGTGGAACACAATAGAGAACCCAGAAGTGGCCCCTGAACTTCATGGTCACCTAATATTCGATAAAGGAGGAAAGACTATCCACTGGAAGCAACACAGTCTCTTCAGGAAATGGTGGCCTGGAAAATTGCACATCCACACGCAGAAGAATGAATGAAACTAGACCACTCTCTTCTTGCACCATACACATTTCGAGATAACTCAAAATGGATGAAAGATCTAAATGGGAGACAAGGGTCCATCAAAATCCCAGAGGAGAACACAGGCAACAAACGCCTTTTTGGAAATCGGCCACAGTAACTTCTTGCCAAGATACATCCATGAAGGCCAAAGAAACAAAAGCAAAAAGGAACTATTGGGACTTCATCAAGACAAGAAGCTTTCGCACAGCAAAGGATACCATCAACAAAACTAAAAGACAACCTACACAGTGGGAGAAGATATTTGCAAATGACGTATCAGATAAAGGGCTAGTTTCCAGGATCTACGAAGAACTTCTTAAACTCGACACCAGAGAAACAAACAATCCGATCATGAAATGGGCAAAAGACGTGAAGAGAGATCTCACAGAGGAAGTCATACGCATGGCCAACATGCACATGAGAAAATGCTCTGCATCACTTGCCATCAGGGAAATACAAATCAAAACCTCAATGACATACCACCTCACACCAGTGAGAATGTGGAAAATAAACAAGGCAGGAGACCACAAATGTTGGAGAGGATGCGGAGAAAAGGGAACCCTCTTACCCTGTTGGTGGGAATGTGAACTGGTGCAGCCACTCTGGAAAACTGTGTGGAGGATCCTAGAAGAGTTACAGATAGACCTGGTCTACGACCCAGCAATTGCACTGCTGGGGATTGACCCCAGAGTTTCAGATGCATTGAAACGGCGGGACACCTGCACCCCGATGTTTCCAGCAGCAATGTCCACAATAGCCAAACTGTGGAAGGAGCCTCGGTTTCCATCGAAAGATGAATGGCTAAAGAAGATAGATGAGGTTCACGTACACAATGGAATATTACTCAGGCATTAGAAACGACAGATACCCAGCATTTGCTTCCACGTGGATGGAAGTGGAGGGTATTACGCTGAGTGAAGTGAGTCAATCGGAGAAGGACAAACAGTGTATGTTCTCATTCGTTTGGGGAATATAAATAATAGTGAAAGGGATTCTAAGGGAAGGGAGGAGAAATGTGTGGGAAATATCAGAACGGGAGACAGAACGTAAAGACTCCTAACTCTGGGAAACGAACAAGGGGTGGTGGAAGGGGAGGAGGGCGGGGGTGGGGTGAGTGGGTGACGGGCACTGACAGGGACACTTCACGGGATGAGCACTGGCATGTGTTATTCTGTATGTTGGTAAATGGAACACCAATAAATAAATAAATTTATTATTAAAAAAATAAATAATAAAATGATAAACATAGTAGGAAGAGCTATACGCCAATAAGTTAGGCAATCTAGAGGAAGCGGACGCATTCCTGGAAGGCCACAGACTACCAAAATTGGAAAGGGGAAGAAATAGAAAACCCGAACGGGCCGAAAACCAGGGAGGAATTTGAAGCAGTCATCAGAAACCTCCCAAGACACGCAAGTCCAGGGCCAGATGGCTTCCCAGGGGAATTCTATCAAACCTTTAAAGAAGAAACCATACCTATTCTACTACATCTGTTTCGAAAGACAGGAAGAGATGGAGTACTTCCAAATTCGTTCTTGAGGCCAGCATCACTTTATTTCTAAAACCAGACCAAGACCCCACCGAAAAGGAGAATTAGAGACCAATATCCCTGATGAACATGGATGCAAAAGTTCTCAACAAGACACTGGCCAATAGGATCCAACAGTACATTAAGAAAACTAACTGTTCACCATGAGCAAATAGGATTCATCCCTGGGACACAAGGCTGGTTCAACACGAAAAAAAAAAAATATATATGTATATATATATATATATATATATATATATATATACATATATATATATAAAATAAAAAATCAATGTGATTCATCATATCAGCAACAGACGAAACAAGAACCGCATGATCCTCTCGTTAGACGCAGAGAAAGCATTTAAGAAAACACAGCATCCATTCATGATAAAACTCTTCAGAGTGTAGGGATAGAGGGATCATTCCACAACATCTTCAAAGCCTGGTACGAAAAGCCCACAGCAAATATTCTCAATGCGGAAGCACTGGGAGCCTTTCCCCTAAGATCAGGAACAAGACAGGGAGGTCCACACTCACCACTGCTATTCCACAAGAGTCCTGGAAGTTCTAGCCTCAGCAATCAGACGTCGAAGAGACCTTGAAGGCCATCAAATTGGCAAAGAAGCAGTCAAACTCTCCCTCTTCGCCGAATGACATGACAGTCTACGCAGAAAACGCAGAAGCATCCACCCCAAGATTGCTAGAACTCATACGGCAGTTTGGTAGCATGGCAGGATACAAGGTCAATGCCAGAAATCAGTGGCATTTCCATACACTGACAATGAGACTGAAGAAAGGGAAATTAAGGCGCCAATCCCATTGACAACTGCACCCAGAAGCGTAAGATACCTAGGAATAAACCTAACCGAAGAGGCAAAGGAGCTATACCCTAAAAGCTATAGAGCACTTCTGAGAGCTATCGAGGAAGACACAAAGAGATGGAAACGTATTCCATGCTCATGGATTGGCAGAATTAACCTTTTGAAAGTGTCCATGTTACCCAGGGCCATTTACACGTTTAATGCGCTCCCTATCAAAATACCATGGACTCCCTTGAGAGAGTTAGAACAAGTTATTTTAAGATCTGTATGGAATCAGAAAAGACCGCGAATAGCCAGGGGAATTTTAGAAAAGAAAACCATATCTGGGGGCATCACCACAATGCCAGATTTCAGGTGGTACTACAAAGCTGCGGTCATCGAGACAGTGTGGTACTGGCACAAAAACAGACACATGGATCAGTGGAACACAATAGAGAACCCAGAAGTGGCCCCTGAACTTCATGGTCACCTAATATTCGATAAAGGAGGAAAGACTATCCACTGGAAGCAACACAGTCTCTTCAGGAAATGGTGGCCTGGAAAATTGCACATCCACACGCAGAAGAATGAATGAAACTAGACCACTCTCTTCTTGCACCATACACATTTCGAGATAACTCAAAATGGATGAAAGATCTAAATGGGAGACAAGGGTCCATCAAAATCCCAGAGGAGAACACAGGCAACAAACGCCTTTTTGGAAATCGGCCACAGTAACTTCTTGCCAAGATACATCCATGAAGGCCAAAGAAACAAAAGCAAAAAGGAACTATTGGGACTTCATCAAGACAAGAAGCTTTCGCACAGCAAAGGATACCATCAACAAAACTAAAAGACAACCTACACAGTGGGAGAAGATATTTGCAAATGACGTATCAGATAAAGGGCTAGTTTCCAGGATCTACGAAGAACTTCTTAAACTCGACGCCCGAGAAACAAATAATCCGATCATGAAATGGGCAAAAGACGTGAAGAGAGATCTCACAGAGGAAGTCATACGCATGGCCAACATGCACATGAGAAAATGCTCTGCATCACTTGCCATCAGGGAAATACAAATCAAAACCTCAATGACATACCACCTCACACCAGTGAGAATGTGGAAAATAAACAAGGCAGGAGACCACAAATGTTGGAGAGGATGCGGAGAAAAGGGAACCCTCTTACCCTGTTGGTGGGAATGTGAACTGGTGCAGCCACTCTGGAAAACTGTGTGGAGGATCCTAGAAGAGTTACAGATAGACCTGGTCTACGACCCAGCAATTGCACTGCTGGGGATTGACCCCAGAGTTTCAGATGCATTGAAACGGCGGGACACCTGCACCCCGATGTTTCCAGCAGCAATGTCCACAATAGCCAAACTGTGGAAGGAGCCTCGGTTTCCATCGAAAGATGAATGGCTAAAGAAGATAGATGAGGTTCACGTACACAATGGAATATTACTCAGGCATTAGAAACGACAGATACCCAGCATTTGCTTCCACGTGGATGGAAGTGGAGGGTATTACGCTGAGTGAAGTGAGTCAATCGGAGAAGGACAAACAGTGTATGTTCTCATTCGTTTGGGGAATATAAATAATAGTGAAAGGGATTCTAAGGGAAGGGAGGAGAAATGTGTGGGAAATATCAGAACGGGAGACAGAACGTAAAGACTCCTAACTCTGGGAAACGAACAAGGGGTGGTGGAAGGGGAGGAGGGCGGGGGTGGGGTGAGTGGGTGACGGGCACTGACAGGGACACTTCACGGGATGAGCACTGGCATGTGTTATTCTGTATGTTGGTAAATGGAACACCAATAAATAAATAAATTTATTATTAAAAAAATAAATAATAAAATGATAAACATAGTAGGAAGAGCTATACGCCAATAAGTTAGGCAATCTAGAGGAAGCGGACGCATTCCTGGAAGGCCACAGACTACCAAAATTGGAAAGGGGAAGAAATAGAAAACCCGAACGGGCCGAAAACCAGGGAGGAATTTGAAGCAGTCATCAGAAACCTCCCAAGACACGCAAGTCCAGGGCCAGATGGCTTCCCAGGGGAATTCTATCAAACCTTTAAAGAAGAAACCATACCTATTCTACTACATCTGTTTCGAAAGACAGGAAGAGATGGAGTACTTCCAAATTCGTTCTTGAGGCCAGCATCACTTTATTTCTAAAACCAGACCAAGACCCCACCGAAAAGGAGAATTAGAGACCAATATCCCTGATGAACATGGATGCAAAAGTTCTCAACAAGACACTGGCCAATAGGATCCAACAGTACATTAAGAAAACTAACTGTTCACCATGAGCAAATAGGATTCATCCCTGGGACACAAGGCTGGTTCAACACGAAAAAAAATATATATATATGTATATATATATATATATATACATATATATATATATAAAATAAAAAATCAATGTGATTCCTCATATCAGCAACAGACGAAACAAGAACCGCATGATCCTCTCGTTAGACGCAGAGAAAGCATTTAAGAAAACACAGCATCCATTCATGATAAAACTCTTCAGAGTGTAGGGATAGAGGGATCATTCCACAACATCTTCAAAGCCTGGTACGAAAAGCCCACAGCAAATATTCTCAATGCGGAAGCACTGGGAGCCTTTCCCCTAAGATCAGGAACAAGACAGGGAGGTCCACACTCACCACTGCTATTCCACAAGAGTCCTGGAAGTTCTAGCCTCAGCAATCAGACGACGAAGAGACCTTGAAGGCCATCAAATTGGCAAAGAAGCAGTCAAACTCTCCCTCTTCGCCGAATGACATGACAGTCTACGCAGAAAACCCAGAAGCATCCACCCCAAGATTGCTAGAACTCATACGGCAGTTTGGTAGCATGGCAGGATACAAGGTCAATGCCAGAAATCAGTGGCATTTCCATACACTGACAATGAGACTGAAGAAAGGGAAATTAAGGCGCCAATCCCATTGACAACTGCACCCAGAAGCGTAAGATACCTAGGAATAAACCTAACCGAAGAGGCAAAGGAGCTATACCCTAAAAGCTATAGAGCACTTCTGAGAGCTATCGAGGAAGACACAAAGAGATGGAAACGTATTCCATGCTCATGGATTGGCAGAATTAACCTTTTGAAAGTGTCCATGTTACCCAGGGCCATTTACACGTTTAATGCGCTCCCTATCAAAATACCATGGACTCCCTTGAGAGAGTTAGAACAAGTTATTTTAAGATCTGTATGGAATCAGAAAAGACCGCGAATAGCCAGGGGAATTTTAGAAAAGAAAACCATATCTGGGGGCATCACCACAATGCCAGATTTCAGGTGGTACTACAAAGCTGCGGTCATCGAGACAGTGTGGTACTGGCACAAAAACAGACACATGGATCAGTGGAACACAATAGAGAACCCAGAAGTGGCCCCTGAACTTCATGGTCACCTAATATTCGATAAAGGAGGAAAGACTATCCACTGGAAGCAACACAGTCTCTTCAGGAAATGGTGGCCTGGAAAATTGCACATCCACACGCAGAAGAATGAATGAAACTAGACCACTCTCTTCTTGCACCATACACATTTCGAGATAACTCAAAATGGATGAAAGATCTAAATGGGAGACAAGGGTCCATCAAAATCCCAGAGGAGAACACAGGCAACAAACGCCTTTTTGGAAATCGACCACAGTAACTTCTTGCCAAGATACATCCATGAAGGCCAAAGAAACAAAAGCAAAAAGGAACTATTGGGACTTCATCAAGACAAGAAGCTTTCGCACAGCAAAGGATACCATCAACAAAACTAAAAGACAACCTACACAGTGGGAGAAGATATTTGCAAATGACGTATCAGATAAAGGGCTAGTTTCCAGGATCTACGAAGAACTTCTTAAACTCGACACCAGAGAAACAAACAATCCGATCATGAAATGGGCAAAAGACGTGAAGAGAGATCTCACAGAGGAAGTCATACGCATGGCCAACATGCACATGAGAAAATGCTCTGCATCACTTGCCATCAGGGAAATACAAATCAAAACCTCAATGACATACCACCTCACACCAGTGAGAATGTGGAAAATAAACAAGGCAGGAGACCACAAATGTTGGAGAGGATGCGGAGAAAAGGGAACCCTCTTACCCTGTTGGTGGGAATGTGAACTGGTGCAGCCACTCTGGAAAACTGTGTGGAGGATCCTAGAAGAGTTACAGATAGACCTGGTCTACGACCCAGCAATTGCACTGCTGGGGATTGACCCCAGAGTTTCAGATGCATTGAAACGGCGGGACACCTGCACCCCGATGTTTCCAGCAGCAATGTCCACAATAGCCAAACTGTGGAAGGAGCCTCGGTTTCCATCGAAAGATGAATGGCTAAAGAAGATAGATGAGGTTCACGTACACAATGGAATATTACTCAGGCATTAGAAACGACAGATACCCAGCATTTGCTTCCACGTGGATGGAAGTGGAGGGTATTACGCTGAGTGAAGTGAGTCAATCGGAGAAGGACAAACAGTGTATGTTCTCATTCGTTTGGGGAATATAAATAATAGTGAAAGGGATTCTAAGGGAAGGGAGGAGAAATGTGTGGGAAATATCAGAACGGGAGACAGAACGTAAAGACTCCTAACTCTGGGAAACGAACAAGGGGTGGTGGAAGGGGAGGAGGGCGGGGGTGGGGTGAGTGGGTGACGGGCACTGACAGGGACACTTCACGGGATGAGCACTGGCATGTGTTATTCTGTATGTTGGTAAATGGAACACCAATAAATAAATAAATTTATTATTAAAAAAATAAATAATAAAATGATAAACATAGTAGGAAGAGCTATACGCCAATAAGTTAGGCAATCTAGAGGAAGCGGACGCATTCCTGGAAGGCCACAGACTACCAAAATTGGAAAGGGGAAGAAATAGAAAACCCGAACGGGCCGAAAACCAGGGAGGAATTTGAAGCAGTCATCAGAAACCTCCCAAGACACGCAAGTCCAGGGCCAGATGGCTTCCCAGGGGAATTCTATCAAACCTTTAAAGAAGAAACCATACCTATTCTACTACATCTGTTTCGAAAGACAGGAAGAGATGGAGTACTTCCAAATTCGTTCTTGAGGCCAGCATCACTTTATTTCTAAAACCAGACCAAGACCCCACCGAAAAGGAGAATTAGAGACCAATATCCCTGATGAACATGGATGCAAAAGTTCTCAACAAGACACTGGCCAATAGGATCCAACAGTACATTAAGAAAACTAACTGTTCACCATGAGCAAATAGGATTCATCCCTGGGACACAAGGCTGGTTCAACACGAAAAAATATATATATATATGTATATATATATATATATATACATATATATATATATAAAATAAAAAATCAATGTGATTCCTCATATCAGCAACAGACGAAACAAGAACCGCATGATCCTCTCGTTAGACGCAGAGAAAGCATTTAAGAAAACACAGCATCCATTCATGATAAAACTCTTCAGAGTGTAGGGATAGAGGGATCATTCCACAACATCTTCAAAGCCTGGTACGAAAAGCCCACAGCAAATATTCTCAATGCGGAAGCACTGGGAGCCTTTCCCCTAAGATCAGGAACAAGACAGGGAGGTCCACACTCACCACTGCTATTCCACAAGAGTCCTGGAAGTTCTAGCCTCAGCAATCAGACGACGAAGAGACCTTGAAGGCCATCAAATTGGCAAAGAAGCAGTCAAACTCTCCCTCTTCGCCGAATGACATGACAGTCTACGCAGAAAACGCAGAAGCATCCACCCCAAGATTGCTAGAACTCATACGGCAGTTTGGTAGCATGGCAGGATACAAGGTCAATGCCAGAAATCAGTGGCATTTCCATACACTGACAATGAGACTGAAGAAAGGGAAATTAAGGCGCCAATCCCATTGACAACTGCACCCAGAAGCGTAAGATACCTAGGAATAAACCTAACCGAAGAGGCAAAGGAGCTATACCCTAAAAGCTATAGAGCACTTCTGAGAGCTATCGAGGAAGACACAAAGAGATGGAAACGTATTCCATGCTCATGGATTGGCAGAATTAACCTTTTGAAAGTGTCCATGTTACCCAGGGCCATTTACACGTTTAATGCGCTCCCTATCAAAATACCATGGACTCCCTTGAGAGAGTTAGAACAAGTTATTTTAAGATCTGTATGGAATCAGAAAAGACCGCGAATAGCCAGGGGAATTTTAGAAAAGAAAACCATATCTGGGGGCATCACCACAATGCCAGATTTCAGGTGGTACTACAAAGCTGCGGTCATCGAGACAGTGTGGTACTGGCACAAAAACAGACACATGGATCAGTGGAACACAATAGAGAACCCAGAAGTGGCCCCTGAACTTCATGGTCACCTAATATTCGATAAAGGAGGAAAGACTATCCACTGGAAGCAACACAGTCTCTTCAGGAAATGGTGGCCTGGAAAATTGCACATCCACACGCAGAAGAATGAATGAAACTAGACCACTCTCTTCTTGCACCATACACATTTCGAGATAACTCAAAATGGATGAAAGATCTAAATGGGAGACAAGGGTCCATCAAAATCCCAGAGGAGAACACAGGCAACAAACGCCTTTTTGGAAATCGACCACAGTAACTTCTTGCCAAGATACATCCATGAAGGCCAAAGAAACAAAAGCAAAAAGGAACTATTGGGACTTCATCAAGACAAGAAGCTTTCGCACAGCAAAGGATACCATCAACAAAACTAAAAGACAACCTACACAGTGGGAGAAGATATTTGCAAATGACGTATCAGATAAAGGGCTAGTTTCCAGGATCTACGAAGAACTTCTTAAACTCGACACCAGAGAAACAAACAATCCGATCATGAAATGGGCAAAAGACGTGAAGAGAGATCTCACAGAGGAAGTCATACGCATGGCCAACATGCACATGAGAAAATGCTCTGCATCACTTGCCATCAGGGAAATACAAATCAAAACCTCAATGACATACCACCTCACACCAGTGAGAATGTGGAAAATAAACAAGGCAGGAGACCACAAATGTTGGAGAGGATGCGGAGAAAAGGGAACCCTCTTACCCTGTTGGTGGGAATGTGAACTGGTGCAGCCACTCTGGAAAACTGTGTGGAGGATCCTAGAAGAGTTACAGATAGACCTGGTCTACGACCCAGCAATTGCACTGCTGGGGATTGACCCCAGAGTTTCAGATGCATTGAAACGGCGGGACACCTGCACCCCGATGTTTCCAGCAGCAATGTCCACAATAGCCAAACTGTGGAAGGAGCCTCGGTTTCCATCGAAAGATGAATGGCTAAAGAAGATAGATGAGGTTCACGTACACAATGGAATATTACTCAGGCATTAGAAACGACAGATACCCAGCATTTGCTTCCACGTGGATGGAAGTGGAGGGTATTACGCTGAGTGAAGTGAGTCAATCGGAGAAGGACAAACAGTGTATGTTCTCATTCGTTTGGGGAATATAAATAATAGTGAAAGGGATTCTAAGGGAAGGGAGGAGAAATGTGTGGGAAATATCAGAACGGGAGACAGAACGTAAAGACTCCTAACTCTGGGAAACGAACAAGGGGTGGTGGAAGGGGAGGAGGGCGGGGGTGGGGTGAGTGGGTGACGGGCACTGACAGGGACACTTCACGGGATGAGCACTGGCATGTGTTATTCTGTATGTTGGTAAATGGAACACCAATAAATAAATAAATTTATTATTAAAAAAATAAATAATAAAATGATAAACATAGTAGGAAGAGCTATACGCCAATAAGTTAGGCAATCTAGAGGAAGCGGACGCATTCCTGGAAGGCCACAGACTACCAAAATTGGAAAGGGGAAGAAATAGAAAACCCGAACGGGCCGAAAACCAGGGAGGAATTTGAAGCAGTCATCAGAAACCTCCCGAGACACGCAAGTCCAGGGCCAGATGGCTTCCCAGGGGAATTCTATCAAACCTTTAAAGAAGAAACCATACCTATTCTACTACATCTGTTTCGAAAGACAGGAAGAGATGGAGTACTTCCAAATTCGTTCTTGAGGCCAGCATCACTTTATTTCTAAAACCAGACCAAGACCCCACCGAAAAGGAGAATTAGAGACCAATATCCCTGATGAACATGGATGCAAAAGTTCTCAACAAGACACTGGCCAATAGGATCCAACAGTACATTAAGAAAACTAACTGTTCACCATGAGCAAATAGGATTCATCCCTGGGACACAAGGCTGGTTCAACACGAAAAAAAATATATATATATGTATATATATATATATATATATACATATATATATATAAAATAAAAAATCAATGTGATTCCTCATATCAGCAACAGACGAAACAAGAACCGCATGATCCTCTCGTTAGACGCAGAGAAAGCATTTAAGAAAACACAGCATCCATTCATGATAAAACTCTTCAGAGTGTAGGGATAGAGGGATCATTCCACAACATCTTCAAAGCCTGGTACGAAAAGCCCACAGCAAATATTCTCAATGCGGAAGCACTGGGAGCCTTTCCCCTAAGATCAGGAACAAGACAGGGAGGTCCACACTCACCACTGCTATTCCACAAGAGTCCTGGAAGTTCTAGCCTCAGCAATCAGACGACGAAGAGACCTTGAAGGCCATCAAATTGGCAAAGAAGCAGTCAAACTCTCCCTCTTCGCCGAATGACATGACAGTCTACGCAGAAAACCCAGAAGCATCCACCCCAAGATTGCTAGAACTCATACGGCAGTTTGGTAGCATGGCAGGATACAAGGTCAATGCCAGAAATCAGTGGCATTTCCATACACTGACAATGAGACTGAAGAAAGGGAAATTAAGGCGCCAATCCCATTGACAACTGCACCCAGAAGCGTAAGATACCTAGGAATAAACCTAACCGAAGAGGCAAAGGAGCTATACCCTAAAAGCTATAGAGCACTTCTGAGAGCTATCGAGGAAGACACAAAGAGATGGAAACGTATTCCATGCTCATGGATTGGCAGAATTAACCTTTTGAAAGTGTCCATGTTACCCAGGGCCATTTACACGTTTAATGCGCTCCCTATCAAAATACCATGGACTCCCTTGAGAGAGTTAGAACATGTTATTTTAAGATCTGTATGGAATCAGAAAAGACCGCGAATAGCCAGGGGAATTTTAGAAAAGAAAACCATATCTGGGGGCATCACCACAATGCCAGATTTCAGGTGGTACTACAAAGCTGCGGTCATCGAGACAGTGTGGTACTGGCACAAAAACAGACACATGGATCAGTGGAACACAATAGAGAACCCAGAAGTGGCCCCTGAACTTCATGGTCACCTAATATTCGATAAAGGAGGAAAGACTATCCACTGGAAGCAACACAGTCTCTTCAGGAAATGGTGGCCTGGAAAATTGCACATCCACACGCAGAAGAATGAATGAAACTAGACCACTCTCTTCTTGCACCATACACATTTCGAGATAACTCAAAATGGATGAAAGATCTAAATGGGAGACAAGGGTCCATCAAAATCCCAGAGGAGAACACAGGCAACAAACGCCTTTTTGGAAATCGGCCACAGTAACTTCTTGCCAAGATACATCCATGAAGGCCAAAGAAACAAAAGCAAAAAGGAACTATTGGGACTTCATCAAGACAAGAAGCTTTCGCACAGCAAAGGATACCATCAACAAAACTAAAAGACAACCTACACAGTGGGAGAAGATATTTGCAAATGACGTATCAGATAAAGGGCTAGTTTCCAGGATCTACGAAGAACTTCTTAAACTCGACACCAGAGAAACAAATAATCCGATCATGAAATGGGCAAAAGACGTGAAGAGAGATCTCACAGAGGAAGTCATACGCATGGCCAACATGCACATGAGAAAATGCTCTGCATCACTTGCCATCAGGGAAATACAAATCAAAACCTCAATGACATACCACCTCACACCAGTGAGAATGTGGAAAATAAACAAGGCAGGAGACCACAAATGTTGGAGAGGATGCGGAGAAAAGGGAACCCTCTTACCCTGTTGGTGGGAATGTGAACTGGTGCAGCCACTCTGGAAAACTGTGTGGAGGATCCTAGAAGAGTTACAGATAGACCTGGTCTACGACCCAGCAATTGCACTGCTGGGGATTGACCCCAGAGTTTCAGATGCATTGAAACGGCGGGACACCTGCACCCCGATGTTTCCAGCAGCAATGTCCACAATAGCCAAACTGTGGAAGGAGCCTCGGTTTCCATCGAAAGATGAATGGCTAAAGAAGATAGATGAGGTTCACGTACACAATGGAATATTACTCAGGCATTAGAAACGACAGATACCCAGCATTTGCTTCCACGTGGATGGAAGTGGAGGGTATTACGCTGAGTGAAGTGAGTCAATCGGAGAAGGACAAACAGTGTATGTTCTCATTCGTTTGGGGAATATAAATAATAGTGAAAGGGATTCTAAGGGAAGGGAGGAGAAATGTGTGGGAAATATCAGAACGGGAGACAGAACGTAAAGACTCCTAACTCTGGGAAACGAACAAGGGGTGGTGGAAGGGGAGGAGGGCGGGGGTGGGGTGAGTGGGTGACGGGCACTGACAGGGACACTTCACGGGATGAGCACTGGCATGTGTTATTCTGTATGTTGGTAAATGGAACACCAATAAATAAATAAATTTATTATTAAAAAAATAAATAATAAAATGATAAACATAGTAGGAAGAGCTATACGCCAATAAGTTAGGCAATCTAGAGGAAGCGGACGCATTCCTGGAAGGCCACAGACTACCAAAATTGGAAAGGGGAAGAAATAGAAAACCCGAACGGGCCGAAAACCAGGGAGGAATTTGAAGCAGTCATCAGAAACCTCCCGAGACACGCAAGTCCAGGGCCAGATGGCTTCCCAGGGGAATTCTATCAAACCTTTAAAGAAGAAACCATACCTATTCTACTACATCTGTTTCGAAAGACAGGAAGAGATGGAGTACTTCCAAATTCGTTCTTGAGGCCAGCATCACTTTATTTCTAAAACCAGACCAAGACCCCACCGAAAAGGAGAATTAGAGACCAATATCCCTGATGAACATGGATGCAAAAGTTCTCAACAAGACACTGGCCAATAGGATCCAACAGTACATTAAGAAAACTAACTGTTCACCATGATCAAATAGGATTCATCCCTGGGACACAAGGCTGGTTCAACACGAAAAAAAATATATATATATGTATATATATATATATATACATATATATATATATAAAATAAAAAATCAATGTGATTCATCATATCAGCAACAGACGAAACAAGAACCGCATGATCCTCTCGTTAGACGCAGAGAAAGCATTTAAGAAAACACAGCATCCATTCATGATAAAACTCTTCAGAGTGTAGGGATAGAGGGATCATTCCACAACATCTTCAAAGCCTGGTACGAAAAGCCCACAGCAAATATTCTCAATGCGGAAGCACTGGGAGCCTTTCCCCTAAGATCAGGAACAAGACAGGGAGGTCCACACTCACCACTGCTATTCCACAAGAGTCCTGGAAGTTCTAGCCTCAGCAATCAGACGTCGAAGAGACCTTGAAGGCCATCAAATTGGCAAAGAAGCAGTCAAACTCTCCCTCTTCGCCGAATGACATGACAGTCTACGCAGAAAACGCAGAAGCATCCACCCCAAGATTGCTAGAACTCATACGGCAGTTTGGTAGCATGGCAGGATACAAGGTCAATGCCAGAAATCAGTGGCATTTCCATACACTGACAATGAGACTGAAGAAAGGGAAATTAAGGCGCCAATCCCATTGACAACTGCACCCAGAAGCATAAGATACCTAGGAATAAACCTAACCGAAGAGGCAAAGGAGCTATACCCTAAAAGCTATAGAGCACTTCTGAGAGCTATCGAGGAAGACACAAAGAGATGGAAACGTATTCCATGCTCATGGATTGGCAGAATTAACCTTTTGAAAGTGTCCATGTTACCCAGGGCCATTTACACGTTTAATGCGCTCCCTATCAAAATACCATGGACTCCCTTGAGAGAGTTAGAACATGTTATTTTAAGATCTGTATGGAATCAGAAAAGACCGCGAATAGCCAGGGGAATTTTAGAAAAGAAAACCATATCTGGGGGCATCACCACAATGCCAGATTTCAGGTGGTACTACAAAGCTGCGGTCATCGAGACAGTGTGGTACTGGCACAAAAACAGACACATGGATCAGTGGAACACAATAGAGAACCCAGAAGTGGCCCCTGAACTTCATGGTCACCTAATATTCGATAAAGGAGGAAAGACTATCCACTGGAAGCAACACAGTCTCTTCAGGAAATGGTGGCCTGGAAAATTGCACATCCACACGCAGAAGAATGAATGAAACTAGACCACTCTCTTCTTGCACCATACACATTTCGAGATAACTCAAAATGGATGAAAGATCTAAATGGGAGACAAGGGTCCATCAAAATCCCAGAGGAGAACACAGGCAACAAACGCCTTTTTGGAAATCGGCCACAGTAACTTCTTGCCAAGATACATCCATGAAGGCCAAAGAAACAAAAGCAAAAAGGAACTATTGGGACTTCATCAAGACAAGAAGCTTTCGCACAGCAAAGGATACCATCAACAAAACTAAAAGACAACCTACACAGTGGGAGAAGATATTTGCAAATGACGTATCAGATAAAGGGCTAGTTTCCAGGATCTACGAAGAACTTCTTAAACTCGACACCAGAGAAACAAATAATCCGATCATGAAATGGGCAAAAGACGTGAAGAGAGATCTCACAGAGGAAGTCATACGCATGGCCAACATGCACATGAGAAAATGCTCTGCATCACTTGCCATCAGGGAAATACAAATCAAAACCTCAATGACATACCACCTCACACCAGTGAGAATGTGGAAAATAAACAAGGCAGGAGACCACAAATGTTGGAGAGGATGCGGAGAAAAGGGAACCCTCTTACCCTGTTGGTGGGAATGTGAACTGGTGCAGCCACTCTGGAAAACTGTGTGGAGGATCCTAGAAGAGTTACAGATAGACCTGGTCTACGACCCAGCAATTGCACTGCTGGGGATTGACCCCAGAGTTTCAGATGCATTGAAACGGCGGGACACCTGCACCCCGATGTTTCCAGCAGCAATGTCCACAATAGCCAAACTGTGGAAGGAGCCTCGGTTTCCATCGAAAGATGAATGGCTAAAGAAGATAGATGAGGTTCACGTACACAATGGAATATTACTCAGGCATTAGAAACGACAGATACCCAGCATTTGCTTCCACGTGGATGGAAGTGGAGGGTATTACGCTGAGTGAAGTGAGTCAATCGGAGAAGGACAAACAGTGTATGTTCTCATTCGTTTGGGGAATATAAATAATAGTGAAAGGGATTCTAAGGGAAGGGAGGAGAAATGTGTGGGAAATATCAGAACGGGAGACAGAACGTAAAGACTCCTAACTCTGGGAAACGAACAAGGGGTGGTGGAAGGGGAGGAGGGCGGGGGTGGGGTGAGTGGGTGACGGGCACTGACAGGGACACTTCACGGGATGAGCACTGGCATGTGTTATTCTGTATGTTGGTAAATGGAACACCAATAAATAAATAAATTTATTATTAAAAAAATAAATAATAAAATGATAAACATAGTAGGAAGAGCTATACGCCAATAAGTTAGGCAATCTAGAGGAAGCGGACGCATTCCTGGAAGGCCACAGACTACCAAAATTGGAAAGGGGAAGAAATAGAAAACCCGAACGGGCCGAAAACCAGGGAGGAATTTGAAGCAGTCATCGGAAACCTCCCGAGACACGCAAGTCCAGGGCCAGATGGCTTCCCAGGGGAATTCTATCAAACCTTTAAAGAAGAAACCATACCTATTCTACTACATCTGTTTCGAAAGACAGGAAGAGATGGAGTACTTCCAAATTCGTTCTTGAGGCCAGCATCACTTTATTTCTAAAACCAGACCAAGACCCCACCGAAAAGGAGAATTAGAGACCAATATCCCTGATGAACATGGATGCAAAAGTTCTCAACAAGACACTGGCCAATAGGATCCAACAGTACATTAAGAAAACTAACTGTTCACCATGAGCAAATAGGATTCATCCCTGGGACACAAGGCTGGTTCAACACGAAAAAAAATATATATATATGTATATATATATATATATACATATATATATATAAAATAAAAAATCAATGTGATTCATCATATCAGCAACAGACGAAACAAGAACCGCATGATCCTCTCGTTAGACGCAGAGAAAGCATTTAAGAAAACACAGCATCCATTCATGATAAAACTCTTCAGAGTGTAGGGATAGAGGGATCATTCCACAACATCTTCAAAGCCTGGTACGAAAAGCCCACAGCAAATATTCTCAATGCGGAAGCACTGGGAGCCTTTCCCCTAAGATCAGGAACAAGACAGGGAGGTCCACACTCACCACTGCTATTCCACAAGAGTCCTGGAAGTTCTAGCCTCAGCAATCAGACGTCGAAGAGACCTTGAAGGCCATCAAATTGGCAAAGAAGCAGTCAAACTCTCCCTCTTCGCCGAATGACATGACAGTCTACGCAGAAAACGCAGAAGCATCCACCCCAAGATTGCTAGAACTCATACGGCAGTTTGGTAGCATGGCAGGATACAAGGTCAATGCCAGAAATCAGTGGCATTTCCATACACTGACAATGAGACTGAAGAAAGGGAAATTAAGGCGCCAATCCCATTGACAACTGCACCCAGAAGCGTAAGATACCTAGGAATAAACCTAACCGAAGAGGCAAAGGAGCTATACCCTAAAAGCTATAGAGCACTTCTGAGAGCTATCGAGGAAGACACAAAGAGATGGAAACGTATTCCATGCTCATGGATTGGCAGAATTAACCTTTTGAAAGTGTCCATGTTACCCAGGGCCATTTACACGTTTAATGCGCTCCCTATCAAAATACCATGGACTCCCTTGAGAGAGTTAGAACAAGTTATTTTAAGATCTGTATGGAATCAGAAAAGACCGCGAATAGCCAGGGGAATTTTAGAAAAGAAAACCATATCTGGGGGCATCACCACAATGCCAGATTTCAGGTGGTACTACAAAGCTGCGGTCATCGAGACAGTGTGGTACTGGCACAAAAACAGACACATGGATCAGTGGAACACAATAGAGAACCCAGAAGTGGCCCCTGAACTTCATGGTCACCTAATATTCGATAAAGGAGGAAAGACTATCCACTGGAAGCAACACAGTCTCTTCAGGAAATGGTGGCCTGGAAAATTGCACATCCACACGCAGAAGAATGAATGAAACTAGACCACTCTCTTCTTGCACCATACACATTTCGAGATAACTCAAAATGGATGAAAGATCTAAATGGGAGACAAGGGTCCATCAAAATCCCAGAGGAGAACACAGGCAACAAACGCCTTTTTGGAAATCGGCCACAGTAACTTCTTGCCAAGATACATCCATGAAGGCCAAAGAAACAAAAGCAAAAAGGAACTATTGGGACTTCATCAAGACAAGAAGCTTTCACACAGCAAAGGATACCATCAACAAAACTAAAAGACAACCTACACAGTGGGAGAAGATATTTGCAAATGACGTATCAGATAAAGGGCTAGTTTCCAGGATCTACGAAGAACTTCTTAAACTCGACACCAGAGAAACAAATAATCCGATCATGAAATGGGCAAAAGACGTGAAGAGAGATCTCACAGAGGAAGTCATACGCATGGCCAACATGCACATGAGAAAATGCTCTGCATCACTTGCCATCAGGGAAATACAAATCAAAACCTCAATGACATACCACCTCACACCAGTGAGAATGTGGAAAATAAACAAGGCAGGAGACCACAAATGTTGGAGAGGATGCGGAGAAAAGGGAACCCTCTTACCCTGTTGGTGGGAATGTGAACTGGTGCAGCCACTCTGGAAAACTGTGTGGAGGATCCTAGAAGAGTTACAGATAGACCTGGTCTACGACCCAGCAATTGCACTGCTGGGGATTGACCCCAGAGTTTCAGATGCATTGAAACGGCGGGACACCTGCACCCCGATGTTTCCAGCAGCAATGTCCACAATAGCCAAACTGTGGAAGGAGCCTCGGTTTCCATCGAAAGATGAATGGCTAAAGAAGATAGATGAGGTTCACGTACACAATGGAATATTACTCAGGCATTAGAAACGACAGATACCCAGCATTTGCTTCCACGTGGATGGAAGTGGAGGGTATTACGCTGAGTGAAGTGAGTCAATCGGAGAAGGACAAACAGTGTATGTTCTCATTCGTTTGGGGAATATAAATAATAGTGAAAGGGATTCTAAGGGAAGGGAGGAGAAATGTGTGGGAAATATCAGAACGGGAGACAGAACGTAAAGACTCCTAACTCTGGGAAACGAACAAGGGGTGGTGGAAGGGGAGGAGGGCGGGGGTGGGGTGAGTGGGTGACGGGCACTGACAGGGACACTTCACGGGATGAGCACTGGCATGTGTTATTCTGTATGTTGGTAAATGGAACACCAATAAATAAATAAATTTATTATTAAAAAAATAAATAATAAAATGATAAACATAGTAGGAAGAGCTATACGCCAATAAGTTAGGCAATCTAGAGGAAGCGGACGCATTCCTGGAAGGCCACAGACTACCAAAATTGGAAAGGGGAAGAAATAGAAAACCCGAACGGGCCGAAAACCAGGGAGGAATTTGAAGCAGTCATCAGAAACCTCCCAAGACACGCAAGTCCAGGGCCAGATGGCTTCCCAGGGGAATTCTATCAAACCTTTAAAGAAGAAACCATACCTATTCTACTACATCTGTTTCGAAAGACAGGAAGAGATGGAGTACTTCCAAATTCGTTCTTGAGGCCAGCATCACTTTATTTCTAAAACCAGACCAAGACCCCACCGAAAAGGAGAATTAGAGACCAATATCCCTGATGAACATGGATGCAAAAGTTCTCAACAAGACACTGGCCAATAGGATCCAACAGTACATTAAGAAAACTAACTGTTCACCATGAGCAAATAGGATTCATCCCTGGGACACAAGGCTGGTTCAACACGAAAAAAAATATATATATATGTATATATATATATATATATACATATATATATATAAAATAAAAAATCAATGTGATTCCTCATATCAGCAACAGACGAAACAAGAACCGCATGATCCTCTCGTTAGACGCAGAGAAAGCATTTAAGAAAACACAGCATCCATTCATGATAAAACTCTTCAGAGTGTAGGGATAGAGGGATCATTCCACAACATCTTCAAAGCCTGGTACGAAAAGCCCACAGCAAATATTCTCAATGCGGAAGCACTGGGAGCCTTTCCCCTAAGATCAGGAACAAGACAGGGAGGTCCACACTCACCACTGCTATTCCACAAGAGTCCTGGAAGTTCTAGCCTCAGCAATCAGACGACGAAGAGACCTTGAAGGCCATCAAATTGGCAAAGAAGCAGTCAAACTCTCCCTCTTCGCCGAATGACATGACAGTCTACGCAGAAAACCCAGAAGCATCCACCCCAAGATTGCTAGAACTCATACGGCAGTTTGGTAGCATGGCAGGATACAAGGTCAATGCCAGAAATCAGTGGCATTTCCATACACTGACAATGAGACTGAAGAAAGGGAAATTAAGGCGCCAATCCCATTGACAACTGCACCCAGAAGCGTAAGATACCTAGGAATAAACCTAACCGAAGAGGCAAAGGAGCTATACCCTAAAAGCTATAGAGCACTTCTGAGAGCTATCGAGGAAGACACAAAGAGATGGAAACGTATTCCATGCTCATGGATTGGCAGAATTAACCTTTTGAAAGTGTCCATGTTACCCAGGGCCATTTACACGTTTAATGCGCTCCCTATCAAAATACCATGGACTCCCTTGAGAGAGTTAGAACATGTTATTTTAAGATCTGTATGGAATCAGAAAAGACCGCGAATAGCCAGGGGAATTTTAGAAAAGAAAACCATATCTGGGGGCATCACCACAATGCCAGATTTCAGGTGGTACTACAAAGCTGCGGTCATCGAGACAGTGTGGTACTGGCACAAAAACAGACACATGGATCAGTGGAACACAATAGAGAACCCAGAAGTGGCCCCTGAACTTCATGGTCACCTAATATTCGATAAAGGAGGAAAGACTATCCACTGGAAGCAACACAGTCTCTTCAGGAAATGGTGGCCTGGAAAATTGCACATCCACACGCAGAAGAATGAATGAAACTAGACCACTCTCTTCTTGCACCATACACATTTCGAGATAACTCAAAATGGATGAAAGATCTAAATGGGAGACAAGGGTCCATCAAAATCCCAGAGGAGAACACAGGCAACAAACGCCTTTTTGGAAATCGGCCACAGTAACTTCTTGCCAAGATACATCCATGAAGGCCAAAGAAACAAAAGCAAAAAGGAACTATTGGGACTTCATCAAGACAAGAAGCTTTCGCACAGCAAAGGATACCATCAACAAAACTAAAAGACAACCTACACAGTGGGAGAAGATATTTGCAAATGACGTATCAGATAAAGGGCTAGTTTCCAGGATCTACGAAGAACTTCTTAAACTCGACACCAGAGAAACAAATAATCCGATCATGAAATGGGCAAAAGACGTGAAGAGAGATCTCACAGAGGAAGTCATACGCATGGCCAACATGCACATGAGAAAATGCTCTGCATCACTTGCCATCAGGGAAATACAAATCAAAACCTCAATGACATACCACCTCACACCAGTGAGAATGTGGAAAATAAACAAGGCAGGAGACCACAAATGTTGGAGAGGATGCGGAGAAAAGGGAACCCTCTTACCCTGTTGGTGGGAATGTGAACTGGTGCAGCCACTCTGGAAAACTGTGTGGAGGATCCTAGAAGAGTTACAGATAGACCTGGTCTACGACCCAGCAATTGCACTGCTGGGGATTGACCCCAGAGTTTCAGATGCATTGAAACGGCGGGACACCTGCACCCCGATGTTTCCAGCAGCAATGTCCACAATAGCCAAACTGTGGAAGGAGCCTCGGTTTCCATCGAAAGATGAATGGCTAAAGAAGATAGATGAGGTTCACGTACACAATGGAATATTACTCAGGCATTAGAAACGACAGATACCCAGCATTTGCTTCCACGTGGATGGAAGTGGAGGGTATTACGCTGAGTGAAGTGAGTCAATCGGAGAAGGACAAACAGTGTATGTTCTCATTCGTTTGGGGAATATAAATAATAGTGAAAGGGATTCTAAGGGAAGGGAGGAGAAATGTGTGGGAAATATCAGAACGGGAGACAGAACGTAAAGACTCCTAACTCTGGGAAACGAACAAGGGGTGGTGGAAGGGGAGGAGGGCGGGGGTGGGGTGAGTGGGTGACGGGCACTGACAGGGACACTTCACGGGATGAGCACTGGCATGTGTTATTCTGTATGTTGGTAAATGGAACACCAATAAATAAATAAATTTATTATTAAAAAAATAAATAATAAAATGATAAACATAGTAGGAAGAGCTATACGCCAATAAGTTAGGCAATCTAGAGGAAGCGGACGCATTCCTGGAAGGCCACAGACTACCAAAATTGGAAAGGGGAAGAAATAGAAAACCCGAACGGGCCGAAAACCAGGGAGGAATTTGAAGCAGTCATCAGAAACCTCCCAAGACACGCAAGTCCAGGGCCAGATGGCTTCCCAGGGGAATTCTATCAAACCTTTAAAGAAGAAACCATACCTATTCTACTACATCTGTTTCGAAAGACAGGAAGAGATGGAGTACTTCCAAATTCGTTCTTGAGGCCAGCATCACTTTATTTCTAAAACCAGACCAAGACCCCACCGAAAAGGAGAATTAGAGACCAATATCCCTGATGAACATGGATGCAAAAGTTCTCAACAAGACACTGGCCAATAGGATCCAACAGTACATTAAGAAAACTAACTGTTCACCATGAGCAAATAGGATTCATCCCTGGGACACAAGGCTGGTTCAACACGAAAAAAAAAAAAAATATATATATATATATATATATATATATACATATATATATATATAAAATAAAAAATCAATGTGATTCCTCATATCAGCAACAGACGAAACAAGAACCGCATGATCCTCTCGTTAGACGCAGAGAAAGCATTTAAGAAAACACAGCATCCATTCATGATAAAACTCTTCAGAGTGTAGGGATAGAGGGATCATTCCACAACATTTTCAAAGCCTGGTACGAAAAGCCCACAGCAAATATTCTCAATGCGGAAGCACTGGGAGCCTTTCCCCTAAGATCAGGAACAAGACAGGGAGGTCCACACTCACCACTGCTATTCCACAAGAGTCCTGGAAGTTCTAGCCTCAGCAATCAGACGTCGAAGAGACCTTGAAGGCCATCAAATTGGCAAAGAAGCAGTCAAACTCTCCCTCTTCGCCGAATGACATGACAGTCTACGCAGAAAACGCAGAAGCATCCACCCCAAGATTGCTAGAACTCATACGGCAGTTTGGTAGCATGGCAGGATACAAGGTCAATGCCAGAAATCAGTGGCATTTCCATACACTGACAATGAGACTGAAGAAAGGGAAATTAAGGCGCCAATCCCATTGACAACTGCACCCAGAAGCGTAAGATACCTAGGAATAAACCTAACCGAAGAGGCAAAGGAGCTATACCCTAAAAGCTATAGAGCACTTCTGAGAGCTATCGAGGAAGACACAAAGAGATGGAAACGTATTCCATGCTCATGGATTGGCAGAATTAACCTTTTGAAAGTGTCCATGTTACCCAGGGCCATTTACACGTTTAATGCGCTCCCTATCAAAATACCATGGACTCCCTTGAGAGAGTTAGAACAAGTTATTTTAAGATCTGTATGGAATCAGAAAAGACCGCGAATAGCCAGGGGAATTTTAGAAAAGAAAACCATATCTGGGGGCATCACCACAATGCCAGATTTCAGGTTGTACTACAAAGCTGCGGTCATCGAGACAGTGTGGTACTGGCACAAAAACAGACACATGGATCAGTGGAACACAATAGAGAACCCAGAAGTGGCCCCTGAACTTCATGGTCACCTAATATTCGATAAAGGAGGAAAGACTATCCACTGGAAGCAACACAGTCTCTTCAGGAAATGGTGGCCTGGAAAATTGCACATCCACACGCAGAAGAATGAATGAAACTAGACCACTCTCTTCTTGCACCATACACATTTCGAGATAACTCAAAATGGATGAAAGATCTAAATGGGAGACAAGGGTCCATCAAAATCCCAGAGGAGAACACAGGCAACAAACGCCTTTTTGGAAATCGGCCACAGTAACTTCTTGCCAAGATACATCCATGAAGGCCAAAGAAACAAAAGCAAAAAGGAACTATTGGGACTTCATCAAGACAAGAAGCTTTCGCACAGCAAAGGATACCATCAACAAAACTAAAAGACAACCTACACAGTGGGAGAAGATATTTGCAAATGACGTATCAGATAAAGGGCTAGTTTCCAGGATCTACGAAGAACTTCTTAAACTCGACACCAGAGAAACAAATAATCCGATCATGAAATGGGCAAAAGACGTGAAGAGAGATCTCACAGAGGAAGTCATACGCATGGCCAACATGCACATGAGAAAATGCTCTGCATCACTTGCCATCAGGGAAATACAAATCAAAACCTCAATGACATACCACCTCACACCAGTGAGAATGTGGAAAATAAACAAGGCAGGAGACCACAAATGTTGGAGAGGATGCGGAGAAAAGGGAACCCTCTTACCCTGTTGGTGGGAATGTGAACTGGTGCAGCCACTCTGGAAAACTGTGTGGAGGATCCTAGAAGAGTTACAGATAGACCTGGTCTACGACCCAGCAATTGCACTGCTGGGGATTGACCCCAGAGTTTCAGATGCATTGAAACGGCGGGACACCTGCACCCCGATGTTTCCAGCAGCAATGTCCACAATAGCCAAACTGTGGGAGGAGCCTCGGTTTCCATCGAAAGATGAATGGCTAAAGAAGATAGATGAGGTTCACGTACACAATGGAATATTACTCAGGCATTAGAAACGACAGATACCCAGCATTTGCTTCCACGTGGATGGAAGTGGAGGGTATTACGCTGAGTGAAGTGAGTCAATCGGAGAAGGACAAACAGTGTATGTTCTCATTCGTTTGGGGAATATAAATAATAGTGAAAGGGATTCTAAGGGAAGGGAGGAGAAATGTGTGGGAAATATCAGAACGGGAGACAGAACGTAAAGACTCCTAACTCTGGGAAACGAACAAGGGGTGGTGGAAGGGGAGGAGGGCGGGGGTGGGGTGAGTGGGTGACGGGCACTGACAGGGACACTTCACGGGATGAGCACTGGCATGTGTTATTCTGTATGTTGGTAAATGGAACACCAATAAATAAATAAATTTATTATTAAAAAAATAAATAATAAAATGATAAACATAGTAGGAAGAGCTATACGCCAATAAGTTAGGCAATCTAGAGGAAGCGGACGCATTCCTGGAAGGCCACAGACTACCAAAATTGGAAAGGGGAAGAAATAGAAAACCCGAACGGGCCGAAAACCAGGGAGGAATTTGAAGCAGTCATCAGAAACCTCCCAAGACACGCAAGTCCAGGGCCAGATGGCTTCCCAGGGGAATTCTATCAAACCTTTAAAGAAGAAACCATACCTATTCTACTACATCTGTTTCGAAAGACAGGAAGAGATGGAGTACTTCCAAATTCGTTCTTGAGGCCAGCATCAATTTATTTCTAAAACCAGACCAAGACCCCACCGAAAAGGAGAATTAGAGACCAATATCCCTGATGAACATGGATGCAAAAGTTCTCACAAGACACTGGCCAATACGATCCAACAGTACATTAAGAAAACTAACTGTTCACCATGAGCAAATAGGATTCATCCCTGGGACACAAGGCTGGTTCAACACGAAAAAAAATATATATATATGTATATATATATATATACATATATATATATATAAAATAAAAATCAATGTGATTCCTCATATCAGCAACAGACGAAACAAGAACCGCATGATCCTCTCGTTAGACGCAGAGAAAGCATTTAAGAAAACACAGCATCCATTCATGATAAAACTCTTCAGAGTGTAGGGATAGAGGGATCATTCCACAACATCTTCAATGCCTGGTACGAAAAGCCCACAGCAAATATTCTCAATGCGGAAGCACTGGGAGCCTTTCCCCTAAGATCAGGAACAAGACAGGGAGGTCCACACTCACCACTGCTATTCCACAAGAGTCCTGGAAGTTCTAGCCTCAGCAATCAGACGTCGAAGAGACCTTGAAGGCCATCAAATTGGCAAAGAAGCAGTCAAACTCTCCCTCTTCATCGAATGACATGACAGTCTACGCAGAAAACGCAGAAGCATCCACCCCAAGATTGCTAGAACTCATACGGCAGTTTGGTAGCATGGCAGGATACAAGGTCAATGCCAGAAATCAGTGGCATTTCCATACACTGACAATGAGACTGAAGAAAGGGAAATTAAGGCGCCAATCCCATTGACAACTGCACCCAGAAGCGTAAGATACCTAGGAATAAACCTAACCGAAGAGGCAAAGGAGCTATACCCTAAAAGCTATAGAGCACTTCTGAGAGCTATCGAGGAAGACACAAAGTGATGGAAACGTATTCCATGCTCATGGATTGGCAGAATTAACCTTTTGAAAGTGTCCATGTTACCCAGGGCCATTTACACGTTTAATGCGCTCCCTATCAAAATACCATGGACTCCCTTGAGAGAGTTAGAACAAGTTATTTTAAGATCTGTATGGAATCAGAAAAGACCGCGAATAGCCAGGGGAATTTTAGAAAAGAAAACCATATCTGGGGGAATCACCACAATGCCAGATTTCAGGTGGTACTACAAAGCTGCGGTCATCGAGACAGTGTGGTACTGGCACAAAAACAGACACATGGATCAGTGGAACTCAATAGAGAACCCAGAAGTGGCCCCTGAACTTCATGGTCACCTAATATTCGATAAAGGAGGAAAGACTATCCACTGGAAGCAACACAGTCTCTTCAGGAAATGGTGGCCTGGAAAATTGCACATCCACACGCAGAAGAATGAATGAAACTAGACCACTCTCTTCTTGCACCATACACATTTCGAGATAACTCAAAATGGATGAAAGATCTAAATGGGAGACAAGGGTCCATCAAAATCCCAGAGGAGAACACAGGCAACAAACGCCTTTTTGGAAATCGGCCACAGTAACTTCTTGCCAAGATACATCCATGAAGGCCAAAGAAACAAAAGCAAAAAGGAACTATTGGGACTTCATCAAGACAAGAAGCTTTCGCACAGCAAAGGATACCATCAACAAAACTAAAAGACAACCTACACAGTGGGAGAAGATATTTGCAAATGACGTATCAGATAAAGGGCTAGTTTCCAGGATCTACGAAGAACTTCTTTTTTTTTTTTTTTTTTTTTTTTACGAAGAACTTCTTAAACTCGACACCAGAGAAACAAATAATCCGATCATGAAATGGGCAAAAGACGTGAAGAGAGATCTCACAGAGGAAGTCATACGCATGGCCAACATGCACATGAGAAAATGCTCTGCATCACTTGCCATCAGGGAAATACAAATCAAAACCTCAATGACATACCACCTCACACCAGTGAGAATGTGGAAAATAAACAAGGCAGGAGACCACAAATGTTGGAGAGGATGCGGAGAAAAGGGAACCCTCTTACCCTGTTGGTGGGAATGTGAACTGGTGCAGCCACTCTGGAAAACTGTGTGGAGGATCCTAGAAGAGTTACAGATAGACCTGGTCTACGACCCAGCAATTGCACTGCTGGGGATTGACCCCAGAGTTTCAGATGCATTGAAACGGCGGGACACCTGCACCCCGATGTTTCCAGCAGCAATGTCCACAATAGCCAAACTGTGGAAGGAGCCTCGGTTTCCATCGAAAGATGAATGGCTAAAGAAGATAGATGAGGTTCACGTACACAATGGAATATTACTCAGGCATTAGAAACGACAGATACCCAGCATTTGCTTCCACGTGGATGGAAGTGGAGGGTATTACGCTGAGTGAAGTGAGTCAATCGGAGAAGGACAAACAGTGTATGTTCTCATTCGTTTGGGGAATATAAATAATAGTGAAAGGGATTCTAAGGGAAGGGAGGAGAAATGTGTGGGAAATATCAGAACGGGAGACAGAACGTAAAGACTCCTAACTCTGGGAAACGAACAAGGGGTGGTGGAAGGGGAGGAGGGCGGGGGTGGGGTGAGTGGGTGACGGGCACTGACAGGGACACTTCACGGGATGAGCACTGGCATGTGTTATTCTGTATGTTGGTAAATGGAACACCAATAAATAAATAAATTTATTATTAAAAAAATAAATAATAAAATGATAAACATAGTAGGAAGAGCTATACGCCAATAAGTTAGGCAATCTAGAGGAAGCGGACGCATTCCTGGAAGGCCACAGACTACCAAAATTGGAAAGGGGAAGAAATAGAAAACCCGAACGGGCCGAAAACCAGGGAGGAATTTGAAGCAGTCATCAGAAACCTCCCAAGACACGCAAGTCCAGGGCCAGATGGCTTCCCAGGGGAATTCTATCAAACCTTTAAAGAAGAAACCATACCTATTCTACTACATCTGTTTCGAAAGACAGGAAGAGATGGAGTACTTCCAAATTCGTTCTTGAGGCCAGCATCACTTTATTTCTAAAACCAGACCAAGACCCCACCGAAAAGGAGAATTAGAGACCAATATCCCTGATGAACATGGATGCAAAAGTTCTCAACAAGACACTGGCCAATAGGATCCAACAGTACATTAAGAAAACTAACTGTTCACCATGAGCAAATAGGATTCATCCCTGGGACACAAGGCTGGTTCAACACGAAAAAAAAAATATATATATATGTATATATATATACATATATATATATATAAAATAAAAAATCAATGTGATTCATCATATCAGCAACAGACGAAACAAGAACCGCATGATCCTCTCGTTAGACGCAGAGAAAGCATTTAAGAAAACACAGCATCCATTCATGATAAAACTCTTCAGAGTGTAGGGATAGAGGGATCATTCCACAACATCTTCAAAGCCTGGTACGAAAAGCCCACAGCAAATATTCTCAATGCGGAAGCACTGGGAGCCTTTCCCCTAAGATCAGGAACAAGACAGGGAGGTCCACACTCACCACTGCTATTCCACAAGAGTCCTGGAAGTTCTAGCCTCAGCAATCAGACGTCGAAGAGACCTTGAAGGCCATCAAATTGGCAAAGAAGCAGTCAAACTCTCCCTCTTCGCCGAATGACATGACAGTCTACGCAGAAAACCCAGAAGCATCCACCCCAAGATTGCTAGAACTCATACGGCAGTTTGGTAGCATGGCAGGATACAAGGTCAATGCCAGAAATCAGTGGCATTTCCATACACTGACAATGAGACTGAAGAAAGGGAAATTAAGGCGCCAATCCCATTGACAACTGCACCCAGAAGCGTAAGATACCTAGGAATAAACCTAACCGAAGAGGCAAAGGAGCTATACCCTAAAAGCTATAGAGCACTTCTGAGAGCTATCGAGGAAGACACAAAGAGATGGAAACGTATTCCATGCTCATGGATTGGCAGAATTAACCTTTTGAAAGTGTCCATGTTACCCAGGGCCATTTACACGTTTAATGCGCTCCCTATCAAAATACCATGGACTCCCTTGAGAGAGTTAGAACAAGTTATTTTAAGATCTGTATGGAATCAGAAAAGACCGCGAATAGCCAGGGGAATTTTAGAAAAGAAAACCATATCTGGGGGCATCACCACAATGCCAGATTTCAGGTGGTACTACAAAGCTGCGGTCATCGAGACAGTGTGGTACTGGCACAAAAACAGACACATGGATCAGTGGAACACAATAGAGAACCCAGAAGTGGCCCCTGAACTTCATGGTCACCTAATATTCGATAAAGGAGGAAAGACTATCCACTGGAAGCAACACAGTCTCTTCAGGAAATGGTGGCCTGGAAAATTGCACATCCACACGCAGAAGAATGAATGAAACTAGACCACTCTCTTCTTGCACCATACACATTTCGAGATAACTCAAAATGGATGAAAGATCTAAATGGGAGACAAGGGTCCATCAAAATCCCAGAGGAGAACACAGGCAACAAACGCCTTTTTGGAAATCGGCCACAGTAACTTCTTGCCAAGATACATCCATGAAGGCCAAAGAAACAAAAGCAAAAAGGAACTATTGGGACTTCATCAAGACAAGAAGCTTTCGCACAGCAAAGGATACCATCAACAAAACTAAAAGGCAACCTACACAGTGGGAGAAGATATTTGCAAATGACGTATCAGATAAAGGGCTAGTTTCCAGGATCTACGAAGAACTTCTTAAACTCGACACCAGAGAAACAAATAATCCGATCATGAAATGGGCAAAAGACGTGAAGAGAGATCTCACAGAGGAAGTCATACGCATGGCCAACATGCACATGAGAAAATGCTCTGCATCACTTGCCATCAGGGAAATACAAATCAAAACCTCAATGACATACCACCTCACACCAGTGAGAATGTGGAAAATAAACAAGGCAGGAGACCACAAATGTTGGAGAGGATGCGGAGAAAAGGGAACCCTCTTACCCTGTTGGTGGGAATGTGAACTGGTGCAGCCACTCTGGAAAACTGTGTGGAGGATCCTAGAAGAGTTACAGATAGACCTGGTCTACGACCCAGCAATTGCACTGCTGGGGATTGACCCCAGAGTTTCAGATGCATTGAAACGACGGGACACCTGCACCCCGATGTTTCCAGCAGCAATGTCCACAATAGCCAAACTGTGGAAGGAGCCTCGGTTTCCATCGAAAGATGAATGGCTAAAGAAGATAGATGAGGTTCACGTACACAATGGAATATTACTCAGGCATTAGAAACGACAGATACCCAGCATTTGCTTCCACGTGGATGGAAGTGGAGGGTATTACGCTGAGTGAAGTGAGTCAATCGGAGAAGGACAAACAGTGTATGTTCTCATTCGTTTGGGGAATATAAATAATAGTGAAAGGGATTCTAAGGGAAGGGAGGAGAAATGTGTGGGAAATATCAGAACGGGAGACAGAACGTAAAGACTCCTAACTCTGGGAAACGAACAAGGGGTGGTGGAAGGGGAGGAGGGCGGGGGTGGGGTGAGTGGGTGACGGGCACTGACAGGGACACTTCACGGGATGAGCACTGGCATGTGTTATTCTGTATGTTGGTAAATGGAACACCAATAAATAAATAAATTTATTATTAAAAAAATAAATAATAAAATGATAAACATAGTAGGAAGAGCTATACGCCAATAAGTTAGGCAATCTAGAGGAAGCGGACGCATTCCTGGAAGGCCACAGACTACCAAAATTGGAAAGGGGAAGAAATAGAAAACCCGAACGGGCCGAAAACCAGGGAGGAATTTGAAGCAGTCATCAGAAACCTCCCAAGACACGCAAGTCCAGGGCCAGATGGCTTCCAAGGGGAATTCTATCAAACCTTTAAAGAAGAAACCATACCTATTCTACTACATCTGTTTCGAAAGACAGGAAGAGATGGAGTACTTCCAAATTCGTTCTTGAGGCCAGCATCACTTTATTTCTAAAACCAGACCAAGACCCCACCGAAAAGGAGAATTAGAGACCAATATCCCTGATGAACATGGATGCAAAAGTTCTCAACAAGACACTGGCCAATAGGATCCAACAGTACATTAAGAAAACTAACTGTTCACCATGAGCAAATAGGATTCATCCCTGGGACACAAGGCTGGTTCAACACGAAAAAATATATATATATATGTATATATATATATATATATATATACATATATATATATATAAAATAAAAAATCAATGTGATTCATCATGTCAGCAACAGACGAAACAAGAACCGCATGATCCTCTCGTTAGACGCAGAGAAAGCATTTAAGAAAACACAGCATCCATTCATGATAAAACTCTTCAGAGTGTAGGGATAGAGGGATCATTCCACAACATCTTCAAAGCCTGGTACGAAAAGCCCACAGCAAATATTCTCAATGCGGAAGCACTGGGAGCCTTTCCCCTAAGATCAGGAACCAGACAGGGAGGTCCACACTCACCACTGCTATTCCACAAGAGTCCTGGAAGTTCTAGCCTCAGCAATCAGACGTCGAAGAGACCTTGAAGGCCATCAAATTGGCAAAGAAGCAGTCAAACTCTCCCTCTTCGCCGAATGACATGACAGTCTACGCAGAAAACGCAGAAGCATCCACCCCAAGATTGCTAGAACTCATACGGCAGTTTGGTAGCATGGCAGGATACAAGGTCAATGCCAGAAATCAGTGGCATTTCCATACACTGACAATGAGACTGAAGAAAGGGAAATTAAGGCGCCAATCCCATTGACAACTGCACCCAGAAGCGTAAGATACCTAGGAATAAACCTAACCGAAGAGGCAAAGGAGCTATACCCTAAAAGCTATAGAGCACTTCTGAGAGCTATCGAGGAAGACACAAAGAGATGGAAACGTATTCCATGCTCATGGATTGGCAGAATTAACCTTTTGAAAGTGTCCATGTTACCCAGGGCCATTTACACGTTTAATGCGCTCCCTATCAAAATACCATGGACTCCCTTAAGAGAGTTAGAACAAGTTATTTTAAGATCTGTATGGAATCAGAAAACACCGCGAATAGCCAGGGGAATTTTAGAAAAGAAAACCATATCTGGGGGAATCACCACAATGCCAGATTTCAGGTGGTACTACAAAGCTGCGGTCATCGAGACAGTGTGGTACTGGCACAAAAACAGACACATGGATCAGTGGAACACAATAGAGAACCCAGAAGTGGCCCCTGAACTTCATGGTCACCTAATATTCGATAAAGGAGGAAAGACTATCCACTGGAAGCAACACAGTCTCTTCAGGAAATGGTGGCCTGGAAAATTGCACATCCACACGCAGAAGAATGAATGAAACTAGACCACTCTCTTCTTGCACCATACACATTTCGAGATAACTCAAAATGGATGAAAGATCTAAATGGGAGACAAGGGTCCATCAAAATCCCAGAGGAGAACACAGGCAACAAACGCCTTTTTGGAAATCGGCCACAGTAACTTCTTGCCAAGATACATCCATGAAGGCCAAAGAAACAAAAGCAAAAAGGAACTATTGGGACTTCATCAAGACAAGAAGCTTTCGCACAGCAAAGGATACCATCAACAAAACTAAAAGACAACCTACACAGTGGGAGAAGATATTTGCAAATGACGTATCAGATAAAGGGCTAGTTTCCAGGATCTACGAAGAACTTCTTAAACTCGACACCAGAGAAACAAATAATCCGATCATGAAATGGGCAAAAGACGTGAAGAGAGATCTCACAGAGGAAGTCATACGCATGGCCAACATGCACATGAGAAAATGCTCTGCATCACTTGCCATCAGGGAAATACAAATCAAAACCTCAATGACATACCACCTCACACCAGTGAGAATGTGGAAAATAAACAAGGCAGGAGACCACAAATGTTGGAGAGGATGCGGAGAAAAGGGAACCCTCTTACCCTGTTGGTGGGAATGTGAACTGGTGCAGCCACTCTGGAAAACTGTGTGGAGGATCCTAGAAGAGTTACAGATAGACCTGGTCTACGACCCAGCAATTGCACTGCTGGGGATTGACCCCAGAGTTTCAGATGCATTGAAACGGCGGGACACCTGCACCCCGATGTTTCCAGCAGCAATGTCCACAATAGCCAAACTGTGGAAGGAGCCTCGGTTTCCATCGAAAGATGAATGGCTAAAGAAGATAGATGAGGTTCACGTACACAATGGAATATTACTCAGGCATTAGAAACGACAGATACCCAGCATTTGCTTCCACGTGGATGGAAGTGGAGGGTATTACGCTGAGTGAAGTGAGTCAATCGGAGAAGGACAAACAGTGTATGTTCTCATTCGTTTGGGGAATATAAATAATAGTGAAAGGGATTCTAAGGGAAGGGAGGAGAAATGTGTGGGAAATATCAGAACGGGAGACAGAACGTAAAGACTCCTAACTCTGGGAAACGAACAAGGGGTGGTGGAAGGGGAGGAGGGCGGGGGTGGGGTGAGTGGGTGACGGGCACTGACAGGGACACTTCACGGGATGAGCACTGGCATGTGTTATTCTGTATGTTGGTAAATGGAACACCAATAAATAAATAAATTTATTATTAAAAAAATAAATAATAAAATGATAAACATAGTAGGAAGAGCTATACGCCAATAAGTTAGGCAATCTAGAGGAAGCGGACGCATTCCTGGAAGGCCACAGACTACCAAAATTGGAAAGGGGAAGAAATAGAAAACCCGAACGGGCCGAAAACCAGGGAGGAATTTGAAGCAGTCATCAGAAACCTCCCAAGACACGCAAGTCCAGGGCCAGATGGCTTCCCAGGGGAATTCTATCAAACCTTTAAAGAAGAAACCATACCTATTCTACTACATCTGTTTCGAAAGACAGGAAGAGATGGAGTACTTCCAAATTCGTTCTTGAGGCCAGCATCACTTTATTTCTAAAACCAGACCAAGACCCCACCGAAAAGGAGAATTAGAGACCAATATCCCTGATGAACATGGATGCAAAATTTCTCAACAAGACACTGGCCAATAGGATCCAACAGTACATTAAGAAAACTAACTGTTCACCATGAGCAAATAGGATTCATCCCTGGGACACAAGGCTGGTTCAACACGAAAAAAAAAATATATATATGTATATATATATATATATATATATACATATATATATATATAAAATAAAAAATCAATGTGATTCATCATATCAGCAACAGACGAAACAAGAACCGCATGATCCTCTCGTTAGACGCAGAGAAAGCATTTAAGAAAACACAGCATCCATTCATGATAAAACTCTTCAGAGTGTAGGGATAGAGGGATCATTCCACAACATCTTCAAAGCCTGGTACGAAAAGCCCACAGCAAATATTCTCAATGCGGAAGCACTGGGAGCCTTTCCCCTAAGATCAGGAACAAGACAGGGAGGTCCACACTCACCACTGCTATTCCACAAGAGTCCTGGAAGTTCTAGCCTCAGCAATCAGACGTCGAAGAGACCTTGAAGGCCATCAAATTGGCAAAGAAGCAGTCAAACTCTCCCTCTTCGCCGAATGACATGACAGTCTACGCAGAAAACGCAGAAGCATCCACCCCAAGATTGCTAGAACTCATACGGCAGTTTGGTAGCATGGCAGGATACAAGGTCAATGCCAGAAATCAGTGGCATTTCCATACACTGACAATGAGACTGAAGAAAGGGAAATTAAGGCGCCAATCCCATTGACAACTGCACCCAGAAGCGTAAGATACCTAGGAATAAACCTAACCGAAGAGGCAAAGGAGCTATACCCTAAAAGCTATAGAGCACTTCTGAGAGCTATCGAGGAAGACACAAAGAGATGGAAACGTATTCCATGCTCATGGATTGGCAGAATTAACCTTTTGAAAGTGTCCATGTTACCCAGGGCCATTTACACGTTTAATGCGCTCCCTATCAAAATACCATGGACTCCCTTGAGAGAGTTAGAACAAGTTATTTTAAGATGTGTATGGAATCAGAAAAGACCGCGAATAGCCAGGGGAATTTTAGAAAAGAAAACCATATCTGGGGGAATCACCACAATGCCAGATTTCAGGTGGTACTACAAAGCTGCGGTCATCGAGACAGTGTGGTACTGGCACAAAAACAGACACATGGATCAGTGGAACACAATAGAGAACCCAGAAGTGGCCCCTGAACTTCATGGTCACCTAATATTCGATAAAGGAGGAAAGACTATCCACTGGAAGCAACACAGTCTCTTCAGGAAATGGTGGCCTGGAAAATTGCACATCCACACGCAGAAGAATGAATGAAACTAGACCACTCTCTTCTTGCACCATACACATTTCGAGATAACTCAAAATGGATGAAAGATCTAAATGGGAGACAAGGGTCCATCAAAATCCCAGAGGAGAACACAGGCAACAAACGCCTTTTTGGAAATCGGCCACAGTAACTTCTTGCCAAGATACATCCATGAAGGCCAAAGAAACAAAAGCAAAAAGGAACTATTGGGACTTCATCAAGACAAGAAGCTTTCGCACAGCAAAGGATACCATCAACAAAACTAAAAGACAACCTACACAGTGGGAGAAGATATTTGCAAATGACGTATCAGATAAAGGGCTAGTTTCCAGGATCTACGAAGAACTTCTTAAACTCGACACCAGAGAAACAAATAATCCGATCATGAAATGGGCAAAAGACGTGAAGAGAGATCTCACAGAGGAAGTCATACGCATGGCCAACATGCACATGAGAAAATGCTCTGCATCACTTGCCATCAGGGAAATACAAATCAAAACCTCAATGACATACCACCTCACACCAGTGAGAATGTGGAAAATAAACAAGGCAGGAGACCACAAATGTTGGAGAGGATGCGGAGAAAAGGGAACCCTCTTACCCTGTTGGTGGGAATGTGAACTGGTGCAGCCACTCTGGAAAACTGTGTGGAGGATCCTAGAAGAGTTACAGATAGACCTGGTCTACGACCCAGCAATTGCACTGCTGGGGATTGACCCCAGAGTTTCAGATGCATTGAAACGGCGGGACACCTGCACCCCGATGTTTCCAGCAGCAATGTCCACAATAGCCAAACTGTGGAAGGAGCCTCGGTTTCCATCGAAAGATGAATGGCTAAAGAAGATAGATGAGGTTCACGTACACAATGGAATATTACTCAGGCATTAGAAACGACAGATACCCAGCATTTGCTTCCACGTGGATGGAAGTGGAGGGTATTACGCTGAGTGAAGTGAGTCAATCGGAGAAGGACAAACAGTGTATGTTCTCATTCGTTTGGGGAATATAAATAATAGTGAAAGGGATTCTAAGGGAAGGGAGGAGAAATGTGTGGGAAATATCAGAACGGGAGACAGAACGTAAAGACTCCTAACTCTGGGAAACGAACAAGGGGTGGTGGAAGGGGAGGAGGGCGGGGGTGGGGTGAGTGGGTGACGGGCACTGACAGGGACACTTCACGGGATGAGCACTGGCATGTGTTATTCTGTATGTTGGTAAATGGAACACCAATAAATAAATAAATTTATTATTAAAAAAATAAATAATAAAATGATAAACATAGTAGGAAGAGCTATACGCCAATAAGTTAGGCAATCTAGAGGAAGCGGACGCATTCCTGGAAGGCCACAGACTACCAAAATTGGAAAGGGGAAGAAATAGAAAACCCGAACGGGCCGAAAACCAGGGAGGAATTTGAAGCAGTCATCAGAAACCTCCCAAGACACGCAAGTCCAGGGCCAGATGGCTTCCCAGGGGAATTCTATCAAACCTTTAAAGAAGAAACCATACCTATTCTACTACATCTGTTTCGAAAGACAGGAAGAGATGGAGTACTTCCAAATTCGTTCTTGAGGCCAGCATCACTTTATTTCTAAAACCAGACCAAGACCCCACCGAAAAGGAGAATTAGAGACCAATATCCCTGATGAACATGGATGCAAAATTTCTCAACAAGACACTGGCCAATAGGATCCAACAGTACATTAAGAAAACTAACTGTTCACCATGAGCAAATAGGATTCATCCCTGGGACACAAGGCTGGTTCAACACGAAAAAAAATATATATATATGTATATATATATATATATATATATACATATATATATATATAAAATAAAAAATCAATGTGATTCATCATATCAGCAACAGACGAAACAAGAACCGCATGATCCTCTCGTTAGACGCAGAGAAAGCATTTAAGAAAACACAGCATCCATTCATGATAAAACTCTTCAGAGTGTAGGGATAGAGGGATCATTCCACAACATCTTCAAAGCCTGGTACGAAAAGCCCACAGCAAATATTCTCAATGCGGAAGCACTGGGAGCCTTTCCCCTAAGATCAGGAACAAGACAGGGAGGTCCACACTCACCACTGCTATTCCACAAGAGTCCTGGAAGTTCTAGCCTCAGCAATCAGACGTCGAAGAGACCTTGAAGGCCATCAAATTGGCAAAGAAGCAGTCAAACTCTCCCTCTTCGCCGAATGACATGACAGTCTACGCAGAAAACGCAGAAGCATCCACCCCAAGATTGCTAGAACTCATACGGCAGTTTGGTAGCATGGCAGGATACAAGGTCAATGCCAGAAATCAGTGGCATTTCCATACACTGACAATGAGACTGAAGAAAGGGAAATTAAGGCGCCAATCCCATTGACAACTGCACCCAGAAGCGTAAGATACCTAGGAATAAACCTAACCGAAGAGGCAAAGGAGCTATACCCTAAAAGCTATAGAGCACTTCTGAGAGCTATCGAGGAAGACACAAAGAGATGGAAACGTATTCCATGCTCATGGATTGGCAGAATTAACCTTTTGAAAGTGTCCATGTTACCCAGGGCCATTTACACGTTTAATGCGCTCCCTATCAAAATACCATGGACTCCCTTGAGAGAGTTAGAACAAGTTATTTTAAGATGTGTATGGAATCAGAAAAGACCGCGAATAGCCAGGGGAATTTTAGAAAAGAAAACCATATCTGGGGGAATCACCACAATGCCAGATTTCAGGTGGTACTACAAAGCTGCGGTCATCGAGACAGTGTGGTACTGGCACAAAAACAGACACATGGATCAGTGGAACACAATAGAGAACCCAGAAGTGGCCCCTGAACTTCATGGTCACCTAATATTCGATAAAGGAGGAAAGACTATCCACTGGAAGCAACACAGTCTCTTCAGGAAATGGTGGCCTGGAAAATTGCACATCCACACGCAGAAGAATGAATGAAACTAGACCACTCTCTTCTTGCACCATACACATTTCGAGATAACTCAAAATGGATGAAAGATCTAAATGGGAGACAAGGGTCCATCAAAATCCCAGAGGAGAACACAGGCAACAAACGCCTTTTTGGAAATCGGCCACAGTAACTTCTTGCCAAGATACATCCATGAAGGCCAAAGAAACAAAAGCAAAAAGGAACTATTGGGACTTCATCAAGACAAGAAGCTTTCGCACAGCAAAGGATACCATCAACAAAACTAAAAGACAACCTACACAGTGGGAGAAGATATTTGCAAATGACGTATCAGATAAAGGGCTAGTTTCCAGGATCTACGAAGAACTTCTTAAACTCGACACCAGAGAAACAAATAATCCGATCATGAAATGGGCAAAAGACGTGAAGAGAGATCTCACAGAGGAAGTCATACGCATGGCCAACATGCACATGAGAAAATGCTCTGCATCACTTGCCATCAGGGAAATACAAATCAAAACCTCAATGACATACCACCTCACACCAGTGAGAATGTGGAAAATAAACAAGGCAGGAGACCACAAATGTTGGAGAGGATGCGGAGAAAAGGGAACCCTCTTACCCTGTTGGTGGGAATGTGAACTGGTGCAGCCACTCTGGAAAACTGTGTGGAGGATCCTAGAAGAGTTACAGATAGACCTGGTCTACGACCCAGCAATTGCACTGCTGGGGATTGACCCCAGAGTTTCAGATGCATTGAAACGGCGGGACACCTGCACCCCGATGTTTCCAGCAGCAATGTCCACAATAGCCAAACTGTGGAAGGAGCCTCGGTTTCCATCGAAAGATGAATGGCTAAAGAAGATAGATGAGGTTCACGTACACAATGGAATATTACTCAGGCATTAGAAACGACAGATACCCAGCATTTGCTTCCACGTGGATGGAAGTGGAGGGTATTACGCTGAGTGAAGTGAGTCAATCGGAGAAGGACAAACAGTGTATGTTCTCATTCGTTTGGGGAATATAAATAATAGTGAAAGGGATTCTAAGGGAAGGGAGGAGAAATGTGTGGGAAATATCAGAACGGGAGACAGAACGTAAAGACTCCTAACTCTGGGAAACGAACAAGGGGTGGTGGAAGGGGAGGAGGGCGGGGGTGGGGTGAGTGGGTGACGGGCACTGACAGGGACACTTCACGGGATGAGCACTGGCATGTGTTATTCTGTATGTTGGTAAATGGAACACCAATAAATAAATAAATTTATTATTAAAAAAATAAATAATAAAATGATAAACATAGTAGGAAGAGCTATACGCCAATAAGTTAGGCAATCTAGAGGAAGCGGACGCATTCCTGGAAGGCCACAGACTACCAAAATTGGAAAGGGGAAGAAATAGAAAACCCGAACGGGCCGAAAACCAGGGAGGAATTTGAAGCAGTCATCAGAAACCTCCCAAGACACGCAAGTCCAGGGCCAGATGGCTTCCCAGGGGAATTCTATCAAACCTTTAAAGAAGAAACCATACCTATTCTACTACATCTGTTTCGAAAGACAGGAAGAGATGGAGTACTTCCAAATTCGTTCTTGAGGCCAGCATCACTTTATTTCTAAAACCAGACCAAGACCCCACCGAAAAGGAGAATTAGAGACCAATATCCCTGATGAACATGGATGCAAAATTTCTCAACAAGACACTGGCCAATAGGATCCAACAGTACATTAAGAAAACTAACTGTTCACCATGAGCAAATAGGATTCATCCCTGGGACACAAGGCTGGTTCAACACGAAAAAAAATATATATATATGTATATATATATATATATATATATACATATATATATATATAAAATAAAAAATCAATGTGATTCATCATATCAGCAACAGACGAAACAAGAACCGCATGATCCTCTCGTTAGACGCAGAGAAAGCATTTAAGAAAACACAGCATCCATTCATGATAAAACTCTTCAGAGTGTAGGGATAGAGGGATCATTCCACAACATCTTCAAAGCCTGGTACGAAAAGCCCACAGCAAATATTCTCAATGCGGAAGCACTGGGAGCCTTTCCCCTAAGATCAGGAACAAGACAGGGAGGTCCACACTCACCACTGCTATTCCACAAGAGTCCTGGAAGTTCTAGCCTCAGCAATCAGACGTCGAAGAGACCTTGAAGGCCATCAAATTGGCAAAGAAGCAGTCAAACTCTCCCTCTTCGCCGAATGACATGACAGTCTACGCAGAAAACGCAGAAGCATCCACCCCAAGATTGCTAGAACTCATACGGCAGTTTGGTAGCATGGCAGGATACAAGGTCAATGCCAGAAATCAGTGGCATTTCCATACACTGACAATGAGACTGAAGAAAGGGAAATTAAGGCGCCAATCCCATTGACAACTGCACCCAGAAGCGTAAGATACCTAGGAATAAACCTAACCGAAGAGGCAAAGGAGCTATACCCTAAAAGCTATAGAGCACTTCTGAGAGCTATCGAGGAAGACACAAAGAGATGGAAACGTATTCCATGCTCATGGATTGGCAGAATTAACCTTTTGAAAGTGTCCATGTTACCCAGGGCCATTTACACGTTTAATGCGCTCCCTATCAAAATACCATGGACTCCCTTGAGAGAGTTAGAACAAGTTATTTTAAGATCTGTATGGAATCAGAAAAGACCGCGAATAGCCAGGGGAATTTTAGAAAAGAAAACCATATCTGGGGGAATCACCACAATGCCAGATTTCAGGTGGTACTACAAAGCTGCGGTCATCGAGACAGTGTGGTACTGGCACAAAAACAGACACATGGATCAGTGGAACACAATAGAGAACCCAGAAGTGGCCCCTGAACTTCATGGTCACCTAATATTCGATAAAGGAGGAAAGACTATCCACTGGAAGCAACACAGTCTCTTCAGGAAATGGTGGCCTGGAAAATTGCACATCCACACGCAGAAGAATGAATGAAACTAGACCACTCTCTTCTTGCACCATACACATTTCGAGATAACTCAAAATGGATGAAAGATCTAAATGGGAGACAAGGGTCCATCAAAATCCCAGAGGAGAACACAGGCAACAAACGCCTTTTTGGAAATCGGCCACAGTAACTTCTTGCCAAGATACATCCATGAAGGCCAAAGAAACAAAAGCAAAAAGGAACTATTGGGACTTCATCAAGACAAGAAGCTTTCGCACAGCAAAGGATACCATCAACAAAACTAAAAGACAACCTACACAGTGGGAGAAGATATTTGCAAATGACGTATCAGATAAAGGGCTAGTTTCCAGGATCTACGAAGAACTTCTTAAACTCGACACCAGAGAAACAAATAATCCGATCATGAAATGGGCAAAAGACGTGAAGAGAGATCTCACAGAGGAAGTCATACGCATGGCCAACATGCACATGAGAAAATGCTCTGCATCACTTGCCATCAGGGAAATACAAATCAAAACCTCAATGACATACCACCTCACACCAGTGAGAATGTGGAAAATAAACAAGGCAGGAGACCACAAATGTTGGAGAGGATGCGGAGAAAAGGGAACCCTCTTACCCTGTTGGTGGGAATGTGAACTGGTGCAGCCACTCTGGAAAACTGTGTGGAGGATCCTAGAAGTGTTACAGATAGACCTGGTCTACGACCCAGCAATTGCACTGCTGGGGATTGACCCCAGAGTTTCAGATGCATTGAAACGGCGGGACACCTGCACCCCGATGTTTCCAGCAGCAATGTCCACAATAGCCAAACTGTGGAAGGAGCCTCGGTTTCCATCGAAAGATGAATGGCTAAAGAAGATAGATGAGGTTCACGTACACAATGGAATATTACTCAGGCATTAGAAACGACAGATACCCAGCATTTGCTTCCACGTGGATGGAAGTGGAGGGTATTACGCTGAGTGAAGTGAGTCAATCGGAGAAGGACAAACAGTGTATGTTCTCATTCGTTTGGGGAATATAAATAATAGTGAAAGGGATTCTAAGGGAAGGGAGGAGAAATGTGTGGGAAATATCAGAACGGGAGACAGAACGTAAAGACTCCTAACTCTGGGAAACGAACAAGGGGTGGTGGAAGGGGAGGAGGGCGGGGGTGGGGTGAGTGGGTGACGGGCACTGACAGGGACACTTCACGGGATGAGCACTGGCATGTGTTATTCTGTATGTTGGTAAATGGAACACCAATAAATAAATAAATTTATTATTAAAAAAATAAATAATAAAATGATAAACATAGTAGGAAGAGCTATACGCCAATAAGTTAGGCAATCTAGAGGAAGCGGACGCATTCCTGGAAGGCCACAGACTACCAAAATTGGAAAGGGGAAGAAATAGAAAACCCGAACGGGCCGAAAACCAGGGAGGAATTTGAAGCAGTCATCAGAAACCTCCCAAGACACGCAAGTCCAGGGCCAGATGGCTTCCCAGGGGAATTCTATCAAACCTTTAAAGAAGAAACCATACCTATTCTACTACATCTGTTTCGAAAGACAGGAAGAGATGGAGTACTTCCAAATTCGTTCTTGAGGCCAGCATCACTTTATTTCTAAAACCAGACCAAGACCCCACCGAAAAGGAGAATTAGAGACCAATATCCCTGATGAACATGGATGCAAAAGTTCTCAACAAGACACTGGCCAATAGGATCCAACAGTACATTAAGAAAACTAACTGTTCACCATGAGCAAATAGGATTCATCCCTGGGACACAAGGCTGGTTCAACACGAAAAAAAATATATATATATGTATATATATATATATATATATACATATATATATATATAAAATAAAAAATCAATGTGATTCATCATATCAGCAACAGACGAAACAAGAACCGCATGATCCTCTCGTTAGACGCAGAGAAAGCATTTAAGAAAACACAGCATCCATTCATGATAAAACTCTTCAGAGTGTAGGGATAGAGGGATCATTCCACAACATCTTCAAAGCCTGGTACGAAAAGCCCACAGCAAATATTCTCAATGCGGAAGCACTGGGAGCCTTTCCCCTAAGATCAGGAACAAGACAGGGAGGTCCACACTCACCACTGCTATTCCACAAGAGTCCTGGAAGTTCTAGCCTCAGCAATCAGACGTCGAAGAGACCTTGAAGGCCATCAAATTGGCAAAGAAGCAGTCAAACTCTCCCTCTTCGCCGAATGACATGACAGTCTACGCAGAAAACGCAGAAGCATCCACCCCAAGATTGCTAGAACTCATACGGCAGTTTGGTAGCATGGCAGGATACAAGGTCAATGCCAGAAATCAGTGGCATTTCCATACACTGACAATGAGACTGAAGAAAGGGAAATTAAGGCGCCAATCCCATTGACAACTGCACCCAGAAGCGTAAGATACCTAGGAATAAACCTAACCGAAGAGGCAAAGGAGCTATACCCTAAAAGCTATAGAGCACTTCTGAGAGCTATCGAGGAAGACACAAAGAGATGGAAACGTATTCCATGCTCATGGATTGGCAGAATTAACCTTTTGAAAGTGTCCATGTTACCCAGGGCCATTTACACGTTTAATGCGCTCCCTATCAAAATACCATGGACTCCCTTGAGAGAGTTAGAACAAGTTATTTTAAGATCTGTATGGAATCAGAAAAGACCGCGAATAGCCAGGGGAATTTTAGAAAAGAAAACCATATCTGGGGGAATCACCACAATGCCAGATTTCAGGTGGTACTACAAAGCTGCGGTCATCGAGACAGTGTGGTACTGGCACAAAAACAGACACATGGATCAGTGGAACACAATAGAGAACCCAGAAGTGGCCCCTGAACTTCATGGTCACCTAATATTCGATAAAGGAGGAAAGACTATCCACTGGAAGCAACACAGTCTCTTCAGGAAATGGTGGCCTGGAAAATTGCACATCCACACGCAGAAGAATGAATGAAACTAGACCACTCTCTTCTTGCACCATACACATTTCGAGATAACTCAAAATGGATGAAAGATCTAAATGGGAGACAAGGGTCCATCAAAATCCCAGAGGAGAACACAGGCAACAAACGCCTTTTTGGAAATCGGCCACAGTAACTTCTTGCCAAGATACATCCATGAAGGCCAAAGAAACAAAAGCAAAAAGGAACTATTGGGACTTCATCAAGACAAGAAGCTTTCGCACAGCAAAGGATACCATCAACAAAACTAAAAGACAACCTACACAGTGGGAGAAGATATTTGCAAATGACGTATCAGATAAAGGGCTAGTTTCCAGGATCTACGAAGAACTTCTTAAACTCGACACCAGAGAAACAAATAATCCGATCATGAAATGGGCAAAAGACGTGAAGAGAGATCTCACAGAGGAAGTCATACGCATGGCCAACATGCACATGAGAAAATGCTCTGCATCACTTGCCATCAGGGAAATACAAATCAAAACCTCAATGACATACCACCTCACACCAGTGAGAATGTGGAAAATAAACAAGGCAGGAGACCACAAATGTTGGAGAGGATGCGGAGAAAAGGGAACCCTCTTACCCTGTTGGTGGGAATGTGAACTGGTGCAGCCACTCTGGAAAACTGTGTGGAGGATCCTAGAAGAGTTACAGATAGACCTGGTCTACGACCCAGCAATTGCACTGCTGGGGATTGACCCCAGAGTTTCAGATGCATTGAAACGGCGGGACACCTGCACCCCGATGTTTCCAGCAGCAATGTCCACAATAGCCAAACTGTGGAAGGAGCCTCGGTTTCCATCGAAAGATGAATGGCTAAAGAAGATAGATGAGGTTCACGTACACAATGGAATATTACTCAGGCATTAGAAACGACAGATACCCAGCATTTGCTTCCACGTGGATGGAAGTGGAGGGTATTACGCTGAGTGAAGTGAGTCAATCGGAGAAGGACAAACAGTGTATGTTCTCATTCGTTTGGGGAATATAAATAATAGTGAAAGGGATTCTAAGGGAAGGGAGGAGAAATGTGTGGGAAATATCAGAACGGGAGACAGAACGTAAAGACTCCTAACTCTGGGAAACGAACAAGGGGTGGTGGAAGGGGAGGAGGGCGGGGGTGGGGTGAGTGGGTGACGGGCACTGACAGGGACACTTCACGGGATGAGCACTGGCATGTGTTATTCTGTATGTTGGTAAATGGAACACCAATAAATAAATAAATTTATTATTAAAAAAATAAATAATAAAATGATAAACATAGTAGGAAGAGCTATACGCCAATAAGTTAGGCAATCTAGAGGAAGCGGACGCATTCCTGGAAGGCCACAGACTACCAAAATTGGAAAGGGGAAGAAATAGAAAACCCGAACGGGCCGAAAACCAGGGAGGAATTTGAAGCAGTCATCAGAAACCTCCCAAGACACGCAAGTCCAGGGCCAGATGGCTTCCCAGGGGAATTCTATCAAACCTTTAAAGAAGAAACCATACCTATTCTACTACATCTGTTTCGAAAGACAGGAAGAGATGGAGTACTTCCAAATTCGTTCTTGAGGCCAGCATCACTTTATTTCTAAAACCAGACCAAGACCCCACCGAAAAGGAGAATTAGAGACCAATATCCCTGATGAACATGGATGCAAAAGTTCTCAACAAGACACTGGCCAATAGGATCCAACAGTACATTAAGAAAACTAACTGTTCACCATGAGCAAATAGGATTCATCCCTGGGACACAAGGCTGGTTCAACACGAAAAAAAATATATATATATGTATATATATATATATATATATATACATATATATATATATAAAATAAAAAATCAATGTGATTCATCATGTCAGCAACAGACGAAACAAGAACCGCATGATCCTCTCGTTAGACGCAGAGAAAGCATTTAAGAAAACACAGCATCCATTCATGATAAAACTCTTCAGAGTGTAGGGATAGAGGGATCATTCCACAACATCTTCAAAGCCTGGTACGAAAAGCCCACAGCAAATATTCTCAATGCGGAAGCACTGGGAGCCTTTCCCCTAAGATCAGGAACAAGACAGGGAGGTCCACACTCACCACTGCTATTCCACAAGAGTCCTGGAAGTTCTAGCCTCAGCAATCAGACGTCGAAGAGACCTTGAAGGCCATCAAATTGGCAAAGAAGCAGTCAAACTCTCCCTCTTCGCCGAATGACATGACAGTCTACGCAGAAAACCCAGAAGCATCCACCCCAAGATTGCTAGAACTCATACGGCAGTTTGGTAGCATGGCAGGATACAAGGTCAATGCCAGAAATCAGTGGCATTTCCATACACTGACAATGAGACTGAAGAAAGGGAAATTAAGGCGCCAATCCCATTGACAACTGCACCCAGAAGCGTAAGATACCTAGGAATAAACCTAACCGAAGAGGCAAAGGAGCTATACCCTAAAAGCTATAGAGCACTTCTGAGAGCTATCGAGGAAGACACAAAGAGATGGAAACGTATTCCATGCTCATGGATTGGCAGAATTAACCTTTTGAAAGTGTCCATGTTACCCAGGGCCATTTACACGTTTAATGCGCTCCCTATCAAAATACCATGGACTCCCTTGAGAGAGTTAGAACAAGTTATTTTAAGATCTGTATGGAATCAGAAAAGACCGCGAATAGCCAGGGGAATTTTAGAAAAGAAAACCATATCTGGGGGAATCACCACAATGCCAGATTTCAGGTGGTACTACAAAGCTGCGGTCATCGAGACAGTGTGGTACTGGCACAAAAACAGACACATGGATCAGTGGAACACAATAGAGAACCCAGAAGTGGCCCCTGAACTTCATGGTCACCTAATATTCGATAAAGGAGGAAAGACTATCCACTGGAAGCAACACAGTCTCTTCAGGAAATGGTGGCCTGGAAAATTGCACATCCACACGCAGAAGAATGAATGAAACTAGACCACTCTCTTCTTGCACCATACACATTTCGAGATAACTCAAAATGGATGAAAGATCTAAATGGGAGACAAGGGTCCATCAAAATCCCAGAGGAGAACACAGGCAACAAACGCCTTTTTGGAAATCGGCCACAGTAACTTCTTGCCAAGATACATCCATGAAGGCCAAAGAAACAAAAGCAAAAAGGAACTATTGGGACTTCATCAAGACAAGAAGCTTTCGCACAGCAAAGGATACCATCAACAAAACTAAAAGACAACCTACACAGTGGGAGAAGATATTTGCAAATGACGTATCAGATAAAGGGCTAGTTTCCAGGATCTACGAAGAACTTCTTAAACTCGACACCAGAGAAACAAATAATCCGATCATGAAATGGGCAAAAGACGTGAAGAGAGATCTCACAGAGGAAGTCATACGCATGGCCAACATGCACATGAGAAAATGCTCTGCATCACTTGCCATCAGGGAAATACAAATCAAAACCTCAATGACATACCACCTCACACCAGTGAGAATGTGGAAAATAAACAAGGCAGGAGACCACAAATGTTGGAGAGGATGCGGAGAAAAGGGAACCCTCTTACCCTGTTGGTGGGAATGTGAACTGGTGCAGCCACTCTGGAAAACTGTGTGGAGGATCCTAGAAGAGTTACAGATAGACCTGGTCTACGACCCAGCAATTGCACTGCTGGGGATTGACCCCAGAGTTTCAGATGCATTGAAACGGCGGGACACCTGCACCCCGATGTTTCCAGCAGCAATGTCCACAATAGCCAAACTGTGGAAGGAGCCTCGGTTTCCATCGAAAGATGAATGGCTAAAGAAGATAGATGAGGTTCACGTACACAATGGAATATTACTCAGGCATTAGAAACGACAGATACCCAGCATTTGCTTCCACGTGGATGGAAGTGGAGGGTATTACGCTGAGTGAAGTGAGTCAATCGGAGAAGGACAAACAGTGTATGTTCTCATTCGTTTGGGGAATATAAATAATAGTGAAAGGGATTCTAAGGGAAGGGAGGAGAAATGTGTGGGAAATATCAGAACGGGAGACAGAACGTAAAGACTCCTAACTCTGGGAAACGAACAAGGGGTGGTGGAAGGGGAGGAGGGCGGGGGTGGGGTGAGTGGGTGACGGGCACTGACAGGGACACTTCACGGGATGAGCACTGGCATGTGTTATTCTGTATGTTGGTAAATGGAACACCAATAAATAAATAAATTTATTATTAAAAAAATAAATAATAAAATGGTAAACATAGTAGGAAGAGCTATACGCCAATAAGTTAGGCAATCTAGAGGAAGCGGACGCATTCCTGGAAGGCCACAGACTACCAAAATTGGAAAGGGGAAGAAATAGAAAACCCGAACGGGCCGAAAACCAGGGAGGAATTTGAAGCAGTCATCAGAAACCTCCCAAGACACGCAAGTCCAGGGCCAGATGGCTTCCCAGGGGAATTCTATCAAACCTTTAAAGAAGAAACCATACCTATTCTACTACATCTGTTTCGAAAGACAGGAAGAGATGGAGTACTTCCAAATTCGTTCTTGAGGCCAGCATCACTTTATTTCTAAAACCAGACCAAGACCCCACCGAAAAGGAGAATTAGAGACCAATATCCCTGATGAACATGGATGCAAAAGTTCTCAACAAGACACTGGCCAATAGGATCCAACAGTACATTAAGAAAACTAACTGTTCACCATGAGCAAATAGGATTCATCCCTGGGACACAAGGCTGGTTCAACACGAAAAAAAATATATATATATGTATATATATATATATATATATATATACATATATATATATATAAAATAAAAAATCAATGTGATTCATCATGTCAGCAACAGACGAAACAAGAACCGCATGATCCTCTCGTTAGACGCAGAGAAAGCATTTAAGAAAACACAGCATCCATTCATGATAAAACTCTTCAGAGTGTAGGGATAGAGGGATCATTCCACAACATCTTCAAAGCCTGGTACGAAAAGCCCACAGCAAATATTCTCAATGCGGAAGCACTGGGAGCCTTTCCCCTAAGATCAGGAACAAGACAGGGAGGTCCACACTCACCACTGCTATTCCACAAGAGTCCTGGAAGTTCTAGCCTCAGCAATCAGACGTCGAAGAGACCTTGAAGGCCATCAAATTGGCAAAGAAGCAGTCAAACTCTCCCTCTTCGCCGAATGACATGACAGTCTACGCAGAAAACGCAGAAGCATCCACCCCAAGATTGCTAGAACTCATACGGCAGTTTGGTAGCATGGCAGGATACAAGGTCAATGCCAGAAATCAGTGGCATTTCCATACACTGACAATGAGACTGAAGAAAGGGAAATTAAGGCGCCAATCCCATTGACAACTGCACCCAGAAGCGTAAGATACCTAGGAATAAACCTAACCGAAGAGGCAAAGGAGCTATACCCTAAAAGCTATAGAGCACTTCTGAGAGCTATCGAGGAAGACACAAAGAGATGGAAACGTATTCCATGCTCATGGATTGGCAGAATTAACCTTTTGAAAGTGTCCATGTTACCCAGGGCCATTTACACGTTTAATGCGCTCCCTATCAAAATACCATGGACTCCCTTGAGAGAGTTAGAACAAGTTATTTTAAGATCTGTATGGAATCAGAAAAGACCGCGAATAGCCAGGGGAATTTTAGAAAAGAAAACCATATCTGGGGGAATCACCACAATGCCAGATTTCAGGTGGTACTACAAAGCTGCGGTCATCGAGACAGTGTGGTACTGGCACAAAAACAGACACATGGATCAGTGGAACACAATAGAGAACCCAGAAGTGGCCCCTGAACTTCATGGTCACCTAATATTCGATAAAGGAGGAAAGACTATCCACTGGAAGCAACACAGTCTCTTCAGGAAATGGTGGCCTGGAAAATTGCACATCCACACGCAGAAGAATGAATGAAACTAGACCACTCTCTTCTTGCACCATACACATTTCGAGATAACTCAAAATGGATGAAAGATCTAAATGGGAGACAAGGGTCCATCAAAATCCCAGAGGAGAACACAGGCAACAAACGCCTTTTTGGAAATCGGCCACAGTAACTTCTTGCCAAGATACATCCATGAAGGCCAAAGAAACAAAAGCAAAAAGGAACTATTGGGACTTCATCAAGACAAGAAGCTTTCGCACAGCAAAGGATACCATCAACAAAACTAAAAGACAACCTACACAGTGGGAGAAGATATTTGCAAATGACGTATCAGATAAAGGGCTAGTTTCCAGGATCTACGAAGAACTTCTTAAACTCGACACCAGAGAAACAAATAATCCGATCATGAAATGGGCAAAAGACGTGAAGAGAGATCTCACAGAGGAAGTCATACGCATGGCCAACATGCACATGAGAAAATGCTCTGCATCACTTGCCATCAGGGAAATACAAATCAAAACCTCAATGACATACCACCTCACACCAGTGAGAATGTGGAAAATAAACAAGGCAGGAGACCACAAATGTTGGAGAGGATGCGGAGAAAAGGGAACCCTCTTACCCTGTTGGTGGGAATGTGAACTGGTGCAGCCACTCTGGAAAACTGTGTGGAGGATCCTAGAAGAGTTACAGATAGACCTGGTCTACGACCCAGCAATTGCACTGCTGGGGATTGACCCCAGAGTTTCAGATGCATTGAAACGGCGGGACACCTGCACCCCGATGTTTCCAGCAGCAATGTCCACAATAGCCAAACTGTGGAAGGAGCCTCGGTTTCCATCGAAAGATGAATGGCTAAAGAAGATAGATGAGGTTCACGTACACAATGGAATATTACTCAGGCATTAGAAACGACAGATACCCAGCATTTGCTTCCACGTGGATGGAAGTGGAGGGTATTACGCTGAGTGAAGTGAGTCAATCGGAGAAGGACAAACAGTGTATGTTCTCATTCGTTTGGGGAATATAAATAATAGTGAAAGGGATTCTAAGGGAAGGGAGGAGAAATGTGTGGGAAATATCAGAACGGGAGACAGAACGTAAAGACTCCTAACTCTGGGAAACGAACAAGGGGTGGTGGAAGGGGAGGAGGGCGGGGGTGGGGTGAGTGGGTGACGGGCACTGACAGGGACACTTCACGGGATGAGCACTGGCATGTGTTATTCTGTATGTTGGTAAATGGAACACCAATAAATAAATAAATTTATTATTAAAAAAATAAATAATAAAATGATAAACATAGTAGGAAGAGCTATACGCCAATAAGTTAGGCAATCTAGAGGAAGCGGACGCATTCCTGGAAGGCCACAGACTACCAAAATTGGAAAGGGGAAGAAATAGAAAACCCGAACGGGCCGAAAACCAGGGAGGAATTTGAAGCAGTCATCAGAAACCTCCCAAGACACGCAAGTCCAGGGCCAGATGGCTTCCCAGGGGAATTCTATCAAACCTTTAAAGAAGAAACCATACCTATTCTACTACATCTGTTTCGAAAGACAGGAAGAGATGGAGTACTTCCAAATTCGTTCTTGAGGCCAGCATCACTTTATTTCTAAAACCAGACCAAGACCCCACCGAAAAGGAGAATTAGAGACCAATATCCCTGATGAACATGGATGCAAAAGTTCTCAACAAGACACTGGCCAATAGGATCCAACAGTACATTAAGAAAACTAACTGTTCACCATGAGCAAATAGGATTCATCCCTGGGACACAAGGCTGGTTCAACACGAAAAAAAAAATATATATATGTATATATATATATATATATACATATATATATATATAAAATAAAAAATCAATGTGATTCATCATGTCAGCAACAGACGAAACAAGAACCGCATGATCCTCTCGTTAGACGCAGAGAAAGCATTTAAGAAAACACAGCATCCATTCATGATAAAACTCTTCAGAGTGTAGGGATAGAGGGATCATTCCACAACATCTTCAAAGCCTGGTACGAAAAGCCCACAGCAAATATTCTCAATGCGGAAGCACTGGGAGCCTTTCCCCTAAGATCAGGAACAAGACAGGGAGGTCCACACTCACCACTGCTATTCCACAAGAGTCCTGGAAGTTCTAGCCTCAGCAATCAGACGTCGAAGAGACCTTGAAGGCCATCAAATTGGCAAAGAAGCAGTCAAACTCTCCCTCTTCGCCGAATGACATGACAGTCTACGCAGAAAACGCAGAAGCATCCACCCCAAGATTGCTAGAACTCATACGGCAGTTTGGTAGCATGGCAGGATACAAGGTCAATGCCAGAAATCAGTGGCATTTCCATACACTGACAATGAGACTGAAGAAAGGGAAATTAAGGCGCCAATCCCATTGACAACTGCACCCAGAAGCGTAAGATACCTAGGAATAAACCTAACCGAAGAGGCAAAGGAGCTATACCCTAAAAGCTATAGAGCACTTCTGAGAGCTATCGAGGAAGACACAAAGAGATGGAAACGTATTCCATGCTCATGGATTGGCAGAATTAACCTTTTGAAAGTGTCCATGTTACCCAGGGCCATTTACACGTTTAATGCGCTCCCTATCAAAATACCATGGACTCCCTTGAGAGAGTTAGAACAAGTTATTTTAAGATCTGTATGGAATCAGAAAAGACCGCGAATAGCCAGGGGGAATTTTAGAAAAGAAAACCATATCTGGGGGAATCACCACAATGCCAGATTTCAGGTGGTACTACAAAGCTGCGGTCATCGAGACAGTGTGGTACTGGCACAAAAACAGACACATGGATCAGTGGAACACAATAGAGAACCCAGAAGTGGCCCCTGAACTTCATGGTCACCTAATATTCGATAAAGGAGGAAAGACTATCCACTGGAAGCAACACAGTCTCTTCAGGAAATGGTGGCCTGGAAAATTGCACATCCACACGCAGAAGAATGAATGAAACTAGACCACTCTCTTCTTGCACCATACACATTTCGAGATAACTCAAAATGGATGAAAGATCTAAATGGGAGACAAGGGTCCATCAAAATCCCAGAGGAGAACACAGGCAACAAACGCCTTTTTGGAAATCGGCCACAGTAACTTCTTGCCAAGATACATCCATGAAGGCCAAAGAAACAAAAGCAAAAAGGAACTATTGGGACTTCATCAAGACAAGAAGCTTTCGCACAGCAAAGGATACCATCAACAAAACTAAAAGACAACCTACACAGTGGGAGAAGATATTTGCAAATGACGTATCAGATAAAGGGCTAGTTTCCAGGATCTACGAAGAACTTCTTAAACTCGACACCAGAGAAACAAATAATCCGATCATGAAATGGGCAAAAGACGTGAAGAGAGATCTCACAGAGGAAGTCATACGCATGGCCAACATGCACATGAGAAAATGCTCTGCATCACTTGCCATCAGGGAAATACAAATCAAAACCTCAATGACATACCACCTCACACCAGTGAGAATGTGGAAAATAAACAAGGCAGGAGACCACAAATGTTGGAGAGGATGCGGAGAAAAGGGAACCCTCTTACCCTGTTGGTGGGAATGTGAACTGGTGCAGCCACTCTGGAAAACTGTGTGGAGGATCCTAGAAGAGTTACAGATAGACCTGGTCTACGACCCAGCAATTGCACTGCTGGGGATTGACCCCAGAGTTTCAGATGCATTGAAACGGCGGGACACCTGCACCCCGATGTTTCCAGCAGCAATGTCCACAATAGCCAAACTGTGGAAGGAGCCTCGGTTTCCATCGAAAGATGAATGGCTAAAGAAGATAGATGAGGTTCACGTACACAATGGAATATTACTCAGGCATTAGAAACGACAGATACCCAGCATTTGCTTCCACGTGGATGGAAGTGGAGGGTATTACGCTGAGTGAAGTGAGTCAATCGGAGAAGGACAAACAGTGTATGTTCTCATTCGTTTGGGGAATATAAATAATAGTGAAAGGGATTCTAAGGGAAGGGAGGAGAAATGTGTGGGAAATATCAGAACGGGAGACAGAACGTAAAGACTCCTAACTCTGGGAAACGAACAAGGGGTGGTGGAAGGGGAGGAGGGCGGGGGTGGGGTGAGTGGGTGACGGGCACTGACAGGGACACTTCACGGGATGAGCACTGGCATGTGTTATTCTGTATGTTGGTAAATGGAACACCAATAAATAAATAAATTTATTATTAAAAAAATAAATAATAAAATGATAAACATAGTAGGAAGAGCTATACGCCAATAAGTTAGGCAATCTAGAGGAAGCGGACGCATTCCTGGAAGGCCACAGACTACCAAAATTGGAAAGGGGAAGAAATAGAAAACCCGAACGGGCCGAAAACCAGGGAGGAATTTGAAGCAGTCATCAGAAACCTCCCAAGACACGCAAGTCCAGGGCCAGATGGCTTCCCAGGGGAATTCTATCAAACCTTTAAAGAAGAAACCATACCTATTCTACTACATCTGTTTCGAAAGACAGGAAGAGATGGAGTACTTCCAAATTCGTTCTTGAGGCCAGCATCACTTTATTTCTAAAACCAGACCAAGACCCCACCGAAAAGGAGAATTAGAGACCAATATCCCTGATGAACATGGATGCAAAAGTTCTCAACAAGACACTGGCCAATAGGATCCAACAGTACATTAAGAAAACTAACTGTTCACCATGAGCAAATAGGATTCATCCCTGGGACACAAGGCTGGTTCAACACGAAAAAAAATATATATATATGTATATATATATATATATATATACATATATATATATATAAAATAAAAAATCAATGTGATTCATCATGTCAGCAACAGACGAAACAAGAACCGCATGATCCTCTCGTTAGACGCAGAGAAAGCATTTAAGAAAACACAGCATCCATTCATGATAAAACTCTTCAGAGTGTAGGGATAGAGGGATCATTCCACAACATCTTCAAAGCCTGGTACGAAAAGCCCACAGCAAATATTCTCAATGCGGAAGCACTGGGAGCCTTTCCCCTAAGATCAGGAACAAGACAGGGAGGTCCACACTCACCACTGCTATTCCACAAGAGTCCTGGAAGTTCTAGCCTCAGCAATCAGACGTCGAAGAGACCTTGAAGGCCATCAAATTGGCAAAGAAGCAGTCAAACTCTCCCTCTTCGCCGAATGACATGACAGTCTACGCAGAAAACCCAGAAGCATCCACCCCAAGATTGCTAGAACTCATACGGCAGTTTGGTAGCATGGCAGGATACAAGGTCAATGCCAGAAATCAGTGGCATTTCCATACACTGACAATGAGACTGAAGAAAGGGAAATTAAGGCGCCAATCCCATTGACAACTGCACCCAGAAGCGTAAGATACCTAGGAATAAACCTAACCGAAGAGGCAAAGGAGCTATACCCTAAAAGCTATAGAGCACTTCTGAGAGCTATCGAGGAAGACACAAAGAGATGGAAACGTATTCCATGCTCATGGATTGGCAGAATTAACCTTTTGAAAGTGTCCATGTTACCCAGGGCCATTTACACGTTTAATGCGCTCCCTATCAAAATACCATGGACTCCCTTGAGAGAGTTAGAACAAGTTATTTTAAGATCTGTATGGAATCAGAAAAGACCGCGAATAGCCAGGGGGAATTTTAGAAAAGAAAACCATATCTGGGGGAATCACCACAATGCCAGATTTCAGGTGGTACTACAAAGCTGCGGTCATCGAGACAGTGTGGTACTGGCACAAAAACAGACACATGGATCAGTGGAACACAATAGAGAACCCAGAAGTGGCCCCTGAACTTCATGGTCACCTAATATTCGATAAAGGAGGAAAGACTATCCACTGGAAGCAACACAGTCTCTTCAGGAAATGGTGGCCTGGAAAATTGCACATCCACACGCAGAAGAATGAATGAAACTAGACCACTCTCTTCTTGCACCATACACATTTCGAGATAACTCAAAATGGATGAAAGATCTAAATGGGAGACAAGGGTCCATCAAAATCCCAGAGGAGAACACAGGCAACAAACGCCTTTTTGGAAATCGGCCACAGTAACTTCTTGCCAAGATACATCCATGAAGGCCAAAGAAACAAAAGCAAAAAGGAACTATTGGGACTTCATCAAGACAAGAAGCTTTCGCACAGCAAAGGATACCATCAACAAAACTAAAAGACAACCTACACAGTGGGAGAAGATATTTGCAAATGACGTATCAGATAAAGGGCTAGTTTCCAGGATCTACGAAGAACTTCTTAAACTCGACACCAGAGAAACAAATAATCCGATCATGAAATGGGCAAAAGACGTGAAGAGAGATCTCACAGAGGAAGTCATACGCATGGCCAACATGCACATGAGAAAATGCTCTGCATCACTTGCCATCAGGGAAATACAAATCAAAACCTCAATGACATACCACCTCACACCAGTGAGAATGTGGAAAATAAACAAGGCAGGAGACCACAAATGTTGGAGAGGATGCGGAGAAAAGGGAACCCTCTTACCCTGTTGGTGGGAATGTGAACTGGTGCAGCCACTCTGGAAAACTGTGTGGAGGATCCTAGAAGAGTTACAGATAGACCTGGTCTACGACCCAGCAATTGCACTGCTGGGGATTGACCCCAGAGTTTCAGATGCATTGAAACGGCGGGACACCTGCACCCCGATGTTTCCAGCAGCAATGTCCACAATAGCCAAACTGTGGAAGGAGCCTCGGTTTCCATCGAAAGATGAATGGCTAAAGAAGATAGATGAGGTTCACGTACACAATGGAATATTACTCAGGCATTAGAAACGACAGATACCCAGCATTTGCTTCCACGTGGATGGAAGTGGAGGGTATTACGCTGAGTGAAGTGAGTCAATCGGAGAAGGACAAACAGTGTATGTTCTCATTCGTTTGGGGAATATAAATAATAGTGAAAGGGATTCTAAGGGAAGGGAGGAGAAATGTGTGGGAAATATCAGAACGGGAGACAGAACGTAAAGACTCCTAACTCTGGGAAACGAACAAGGGGTGGTGGAAGGGGAGGAGGGCGGGGGTGGGGTGAGTGGGTGACGGGCACTGACAGGGACACTTCACGGGATGAGCACTGGCATGTGTTATTCTGTATGTTGGTAAATGGAACACCAATAAATAAATAAATTTATTATTAAAAAAATAAATAATAAAATGGTAAACATAGTAGGAAGAGCTATACGCCAATAAGTTAGGCAATCTAGAGGAAGCGGACGCATTCCTGGAAGGCCACAGACTACCAAAATTGGAAAGGGGAAGAAATAGAAAACCCGAACGGGCCGAAAACCAGGGAGGAATTTGAAGCAGTCATCAGAAACCTCCCAAGACACGCAAGTCCAGGGCCAGATGGCTTCCCAGGGGAATTCTATCAAACCTTTAAAGAAGAAACCATACCTATTCTACTACATCTGTTTCGAAAGACAGGAAGAGATGGAGTACTTCCAAATTCGTTCTTGAGGCCAGCATCACTTTATTTCTAAAACCAGACCAAGACCCCACCGAAAAGGAGAATTAGAGACCAATATCCCTGATGAACATGGATGCAAAAGTTCTCAACAAGACACTGGCCAATAGGATCCAACAGTACATTAAGAAAACTAACTGTTCACCATGAGCAAATAGGATTCATCCCTGGGACACAAGGCTGGTTCAACACGAAAAAAAAATATATATATGTATATATATATATATATATACATATATATATATATAAAATAAAAAATCAATGTGATTCATCATGTCAGCAACAGACGAAACAAGAACCGCATGATCCTCTCGTTAGACGCAGAGAAAGCATTTAAGAAAACACAGCATCCATTCATGATAAAACTCTTCAGAGTGTAGGGATAGAGGGATCATTCCACAACATCTTCAAAGCCTGGTACGAAAAGCCCACAGCAAATATTCTCAATGCGGAAGCACTGGGAGCCTTTCCCCTAAGATCAGGAACAAGACAGGGAGGTCCACACTCACCACTGCTATTCCACAAGAGTCCTGGAAGTTCTAGCCTCAGCAATCAGACGTCGAAGAGACCTTGAAGGCCATCAAATTGGCAAAGAAGCAGTCAAACTCTCCCTCTTCGCCGAATGACATGACAGTCTACGCAGAAAACGCAGAAGCATCCACCCCAAGATTGCTAGAACTCATACGGCAGTTTGGTAGCATGGCAGGATACAAGGTCAATGCCAGAAATCAGTGGCATTTCCATACACTGACAATGAGACTGAAGAAAGGGAAATTAAGGCGCCAATCCCATTGACAACTGCACCCAGAAGCGTAAGATACCTAGGAATAAACCTAACCGAAGAGGCAAAGGAGCTATACCCTAAAAGCTATAGAGCACTTCTGAGAGCTATCGAGGAAGACACAAAGAGATGGAAACGTATTCCATGCTCATGGATTGGCAGAATTAACCTTTTGAAAGTGTCCATGTTACCCAGGGCCATTTACACGTTTAATGCGCTCCCTATCAAAATACCATGGACTCCCTTGAGAGAGTTAGAACAAGTTATTTTAAGATGTGTATGGAATCAGAAAAGACCGCGAATAGCCAGGGGAATTTTAGAAAAGAAAACCATATCTGGGGGAATCACCACAATGCCAGATTTCAGGTGGTACTACAAAGCTGCGGTCATCGAGACAGTGTGGTACTGGCACAAAAACAGACACATGGATCAGTGGAACACAATAGAGAACCCAGAAGTGGCCCCTGAACTTCATGGTCACCTAATATTCGATAAAGGAGGAAAGACTATCCACTGGAAGCAACACAGTCTCTTCAGGAAATGGTGGCCTGGAAAATTGCACATCCACACGCAGAAGAATGAATGAAACTAGACCACTCTCTTCTTGCACCATACACATTTCGAGATAACTCAAAATGGATGAAAGATCTAAATGGGAGACAAGGGTCCATCAAAATCCCAGAGGAGAACACAGGCAACAAACGCCTTTTTGGAAATCGGCCACAGTAACTTCTTGCCAAGATACATCCATGAAGGCCAAAGAAACAAAAGCAAAAAGGAACTATTGGGACTTCATCAAGACAAGAAGCTTTCGCACAGCAAAGGATACCATCAACAAAACTAAAAGACAACCTACACAGTGGGAGAAGATATTTGCAAATGACGTATCAGATAAAGGGCTAGTTTCCAGGATCTACGAAGAACTTCTTTTTTTTTTTTTTTTTTTTTTAAGAAGAACTTCTTAAACTCGACACCAGAGAAACAAATAATCCGATCATGAAATGGGCAAAAGACGTGAAGAGAGATCTCACAGAGGAAGTCATACGCATGGCCAACATGCACATGAGAAAATGCTCTGCATCACTTGCCATCAGGGAAATACAAATCAAAACCTCAATGACATACCACCTCACACCAGTGAGAATGTGGAAAATAAACAAGGCAGGAGACCACAAATGTTGGAGAGGATGCGGAGAAAAGGGAACCCTCTTACCCTGTTGGTGGGAATGTGAACTGGTGCAGCCACTCTGGAAAACTGTGTGGAGGATCCTAGAAGAGTTACAGATAGACCTGGTCTACGACCCAGCAATTGCACTGCTGGGGATTGACCCCAGAGTTTCAGATGCATTGAAACGGCGGGACACCTGCACCCCGATGTTTCCAGCAGCAATGTCCACAATAGCCAAACTGTGGAAGGAGCCTCGGTTTCCATCGAAAGATGAATGGCTAAAGAAGATAGATGAGGTTCACGTACACAATGGAATATTACTCAGGCATTAGAAACGACAGATACCCAGCATTTGCTTCCACGTGGATGGAAGTGGAGGGTATTACGCTGAGTGAAGTGAGTCAATCGGAGAAGGACAAACAGTGTATGTTCTCATTCGTTTGGGGAATATAAATAATAGTGAAAGGGATTCTAAGGGAAGGGAGGAGAAATGTGTGGGAAATATCAGAACGGGAGACAGAACGTAAAGACTCCTAACTCTGGGAAACGAACAAGGGGTGGTGGAAGGGGAGGAGGGCGGGGGTGGGGTGAGTGGGTGACGGGCACTGACAGGGACACTTCACGGGATGAGCACTGGCATGTGTTATTCTGTATGTTGGTAAATGGAACACCAATAAATAAATAAATTTATTATTAAAAAAATAAATAATAAAATGATAAACATAGTAGGAAGAGCTATACGCCAATAAGTTAGGCAATCTAGAGGAAGCGGACGCATTCCTGGAAGGCCACAGACTACCAAAATTGGAAAGGGGAAGAAATAGAAAACCCGAACGGGCCGAAAACCAGGGAGGAATTTGAAGCAGTCATCAGAAACCTCCCAAGACACGCAAGTCCAGGGCCAGATGGCTTCCCAGGGGAATTCTATCAAACCTTTAAAGAAGAAACCATACCTATTCTACTACATCTCTTTCGAAAGACAGGAAGAGATGGAGTACTTCCAAATTCGTTCTTGAGGCCAGCATCACTTTATTTCTAAAACCAGACCAAGACCCCACCGAAAAGGAGAATTAGAGACCAATATCCCTGATGAACATGGATGCAAAAGTTCTCAACAAGACACTGGCCAATAGGATCCAACAGTACATTAAGAAAACTAACTGTTCACCATGATCAAATAGGATTCATCCCTGGGACACAAGGCTGGTTCAACACGAAAAAAAATATATATATATGTATATATATATATATATACATATATATATATATAAAATAAAAAATCAATGTGATTCCTCATATCAGCAACAGACGAAACAAGAACCGCATGATCCTCTCGTTAGACGCAGAGAAAGCATTTAAGAAAACACAGCATCCATTCATGATAAAACTCTTCAGAGTGTAGGGATAGAGGGATCATTCCACAACATTTTCAAAGCCTGGTACGAAAAGCCCACAGCAAATATTCTCAATGCGGAAGCACTGGGAGCCTTTCCCCTAAGATCAGGAACAAGACAGGGAGGTCCACACTCACCACTGCTATTCCACAAGAGTCCTGGAAGTTCTAGCCTCAGCAATCAGACGTCGAAGAGACCTTGAAGGCCATCAAATTGGCAAAGAAGCAGTCAAACTCTCCCTCTTCGCCGAATGACATGACAGTCTACGCAGAAAACGCAGAAGCATCCACCCCAAGATTGCTAGAACTCATACGGCAGTTTGGTAGCATGGCAGGATACAAGGTCAATGCCAGAAATCAGTGGCATTTCCATACACTGACAATGAGACTGAAGAAAGGGAAATTAAGGCGCCAATCCCATTGACAACTGCACCCAGAAGCGTAAGATACCTAGGAATAAACCTAACCGAAGAGGCAAAGGAGCTATACCCTAAAAGCTATAGAGCACTTCTGAGAGCTATCGAGGAAGACACAAAGAGATGGAAACGTATTCCATGCTCATGGATTGGCAGAATTAACCTTTTGAAAGTGTCCATGTTACCCAGGGCCATTTACACGTTTAATGCGCTCCCTATCAAAATACCATGGACTCCCTTGAGAGAGTTAGAACAAGTTATTTTAAGATCTGTATGGAATCAGAAAAGACCGCGAATAGCCAGGGGAATTTTAGAAAAGAAAACCATATCTGGGGGCATCACCACAATGCCAGATTTCAGGTTGTACTACAAAGCTGCGGTCATCGAGACAGTGTGGTACTGGCACAAAAACAGACACATGGATCAGTGGAACACAATAGAGAACCCAGAAGTGGCCCCTGAACTTCATGGTCACCTAATATTCGATAAAGGAGGAAAGACTATCCACTGGAAGCAACACAGTCTCTTCAGGAAATGGTGGCCTGGAAAATTGCACATCCACACGCAGAAGAATGAATGAAACTAGACCACTCTCTTCTTGCACCATACACATTTCGAGATAACTCAAAATGGATGAAAGATCTAAATGGGAGACAAGGGTCCATCAAAATCCCAGAGGAGAACACAGGCAACAAACGCCTTTTTGGAAATCGGCCACAGTAACTTCTTGCCAAGATACATCCATGAAGGCCAAAGAAACAAAAGCAAAAAGGAACTATTGGGACTTCATCAAGACAAGAAGCTTTCGCACAGCAAAGGATACCATCAACAAAACTAAAAGACAACCTACACAGTGGGAGAAGATATTTGCAAATGACGTATCAGATAAAGGGCTAGTTTCCAGGATCTACGAAGAACTTCTTAAACTCGACACCAGAGAAACAAATAATCCGATCATGAAATGGGCAAAAGACGTGAAGAGAGATCTCACAGAGGAAGTCATACGCATGGCCAACATGCACATGAGAAAATGCTCTGCATCACTTGCCATCAGGGAAATACAAATCAAAACCTCAATGACATACCACCTCACACCAGTGAGAATGTGGAAAATAAACAAGGCAGGAGACCACAAATGTTGGAGAGGATGCGGAGAAAAGGGAACCCTCTTACCCTGTTGGTGGGAATGTGAACTGGTGCAGCCACTCTGGAAAACTGTGTGGAGGATCCTAGAAGAGTTACAGATAGACCTGGTCTACGACCCAGCAATTGCACTGCTGGGGATTGACCCCAGAGTTTCAGATGCATTGAAACGGCGGGACACCTGCACCCCGATGTTTCCAGCAGCAATGTCCACAATAGCCAAACTGTGGAAGGAGCCTCAGTTTCCATCGAAAGATGAATGGCTAAAGAAGATAGATGAGGTTCACGTACACAATGGAATATTACTCAGGCATTAGAAACGACAGATACCCAGCATTTGCTTCCACGTGGATGGAAGTGGAGGGTATTACGCTGAGTGAAGTGAGTCAATCGGAGAAGGACAAACAGTGTATGTTCTCATTCGTTTGGGGAATATAAATAATAGTGAAAGGGATTCTAAGGGAAGGGAGGAGAAATGTGTGGGAAATATCAGAACGGGAGACAGAACGTAAAGACTCCTAACTCTGGGAAACGAACAAGGGGTGGTGGAAGGGGAGGAGGGCGGGGGTGGGGTGAGTGGGTGACGGGCACTGACAGGGACACTTCACGGGATGAGCACTGGCATGTGTTATTCTGTATGTTGGTAAATGGAACACCAATAAATAAATAAATTTATTATTAAAAAAATAAATAATAAAATGATAAACATAGTAGGAAGAGCTATACGCCAATAAGTTAGGCAATCTAGAGGAAGCGGACGCATTCCTGGAAGGCCACAGACTACCAAAATTGGAAAGGGGAAGAAATAGAAAACACGAACGGGCCGAAAACCAGGGAGGAATTTGAAGCAGTCATCAGAAACCTCCCAAGACACGCAAGTCCAGGGCCAGATGGCTTCCCAGGGGAATTCTATCAAACCTTTAAAGAAGAAACCATACCTATTCTACTACATCTGTTTCGAAAGACAGGAAGAGATGGAGTACTTCCAAATTCGTTCTTGAGGCCAGCATCACTTTATTTCTAAAACCAGACCAAGACCCCACCGAAAAGGAGAATTAGAGACCAATATCCCTGATGAACATGGATGCAAAAGTTCTCAACAAGACACTGGCCAATAGGATCCAACAGTACATTAAGAAAACTAACTGTTCACCATGAGCAAATAGGATTCATCCCTGGGACACAAGGCTGGTTCAACACGAAAAAAAATATATATATATGTATATATATATATATATATATACATATATATATATATAAAATAAAAAATCAATGTGATTCATCATATCAGCAACAGACGAAACAAGAACCGCATGATCCTCTCGTTAGACGCAGAGAAAGCATTTAAGAAAACACAGCATCCATTCATGATAAAACTCTTCAGAGTGTAGGGATAGAGGGATCATTCCACAACATCTTCAAAGCCTGGTACGAAAAGCCCACAGCAAATATTCTCAATGCGGAAGCACTGGGAGCCTTTCCCCTAAGATCAGGAACAAGACAGGGAGGTCCACACTCACCACTGCTATTCCACAAGAGTCCTGGAAATTCTAGCCTCAGCAATCAGACGACGAAGAGACCTTGAAGGCCATCAAATTGGCAAAGAAGCAGTCAAACTCTCCCTCTTCGCCGAATGACATGACAGTCTACGCAGAAAACCCAGAAGCATCCACCCCAAGATTGCTAGAACTCATACGGCAGTTTGGTAGCATGGCAGGATACAAGGTCAATGCCAGAAATCAGTGGCATTTCCATACACTGACAATGAGACTGAAGAAAGGGAAATTAAGGCGCCAATCCCATTGACAACTGCACCCAGAAGCGTAAGATACCTAGGAATAAACCTAACCGAAGAGGCAAAGGAGCTATACCCTAAAAGCTATAGAGCACTTCTGAGAGCTATCGAGGAAGACACAAAGAGATGGAAACGTATTCCATGCTCATGGATTGGCAGAATTAACCTTTTGAAAGTGTCCATGTTACCCAGGGCCATTTACACGTTTAATGCGCTCCCTATCAAAATACCATGGACTCCCTTGAGAGAGTTAGAACATGTTATTTTAAGATCTGTATGGAATCAGAAAAGACCGCGAATAGCCAGGGGAATTTTAGAAAAGAAAACCATATCTGGGGGCATCACCACAATGCCAGATTTCAGGTTGTACTACAAAGCTGCGGTCATCGAGACAGTGTGGTACTGGCACAAAAACAGACACATGGATCAGTGGAACACAATAGAGAACCCAGAAGTGGCCCCTGAACTTCATTGTCACCTAATATTCGATAAAGGAGGAAAGACTATCCACTGGAAGCAACACAGTCTCTTCAGGAAATGGTGGCCTGGAAAATTGCACATCCACACGCAGAAGAATGAATGAAACTAGACCACTCTCTTCTTGCACCATACACATTTCGAGATAACTCAAAATGGATGAAAGATCTAAATGGGAGACAAGGGTCCATCAAAATCCCAGAGGAGAACACAGGCAACAAACGCCTTTTTGGAAATCGGCCACAGTAACTTCTTGCCAAGATACATCCATGAAGGCCAAAGAAACAAAAGCAAAAAGGAACTATTGGGACTTCATCAAGACAAGAAGCTTTCGCACAGCAAAGGATACCATCAACAAAACTAAAAGACAACCTACACAGTGGGAGAAGATATTTGCAAATGACGTATCAGATAAAGGGCTAGTTTCCAGGATCTACGAAGAACTTCTTAAACTCGACACCAGAGAAACAAATAATCCGATCATGAAATGGGCAAAAGACGTGAAGAGAGATCTCACAGAGGAAGTCATACGCATGGCCAACATGCACATGAGAAAATGCTCTGCATCACTTGCCATCAGGGAAATACAAATCAAAACCTCAATGACATACCACCTCACACCAGTGAGAATGTGGAAAATAAACAAGGCAGGAGACCACAAATGTTGGAGAGGATGCGGAGAAAAGGGAACCCTCTTACCCTGTTGGTGGGAATGTGAACTGGTGCAGCCACTCTGGAAAACTGTGTGGAGGATCCTAGAAGAGTTACAGATAGACCTGGTCTACGACCCAGCAATTGCACTGCTGGGGATTGACCCCAGAGTTTCAGATGCATTGAAACGGCGGGACACCTGCACCCCGATGTTTCCAGCAGCAATGTCCACAATAGCCAAACTGTGGAAGGAGCCTCGGTTTCCATCGAAAGATGAATGGCTAAAGAAGATAGATGAGGTTCACGTACACAATGGAATATTACTCAGGCATTAGAAACGACAGATACCCAGCATTTGCTTCCACGTGGATGGAAGTGGAGGGTATTACGCTGAGTGAAGTGAGTCAATCGGAGAAGGACAAACAGTGTATGTTCTCATTCGTTTGGGGAATATAAATAATAGTGAAAGGGATTCTAAGGGAAGGGAGGAGAAATGTGTGGGAAATATCAGAACGGGAGACAGAACGTAAAGACTCCTAACTCTGGGAAACGAACAAGGGGTGGTGGAAGGGGAGGAGGGCGGGGGTGGGGTGAGTGGGTGACGGGCACTGACAGGGACACTTCACGGGATGAGCACTGGCATGTGTTATTCTGTATGTTGGTAAATGGAACACCAATAAATAAATAAATTTATTATTAAAAAAATAAATAATAAAATGATAAACATAGTAGGAAGAGCTATACGCCAATAAGTTAGGCAATCTAGAGGAAGCGGACGCATTCCTGGAAGGCCACAGACTACCAAAATTGGAAAGGGGAAGAAATAGAAAACCCGAACGGGCCGAAAACCAGGGAGGAATTTGAAGCAGTCATGAGAAAACTCCCAAGACACGCAAGTCCAGGGCCAGATGGCTTCCCAGGGGAATTCTATCAAACCTTTAAAGAAGAAACCATACCTATTCTACTACATCTGTTTCGAAAGACAGGAAGAGATGGAGTACTTCCAAATTCGTTCTTGAGGCCAGCATCACTTTATTTCTAAAACCAGACCAAGACCCCACCGAAAAGGAGAATTAGAGACCAATATCCCTGATGAACATGGATGCAAAAGTTCTCAACAAGACACTGGCCAATAGGATCCAACAGTACATTAAGAAAACTAACTGTTCACCATGAGCAAATAGGATTCATCCCTGGGACACAAGGCTGGTTCAACACGAAAAAAAAAAAATATATATATATATATATATATATACATATATATATATATAAAATAAAAAATCAATGTGATTCCTCATATCAGCAACAGACGAAACAAGAACCGCATGATCCTCTCGTTAGACGCAGAGAAAGCATTTAAGAAAACACAGCATCCATTCATGATAAAACTCTTCAGAGTGTAGGGATAGAGGGATCATTCCACAACATCTTCAATGCCTGGTACGAAAAGCCCACAGCAAATATTCTCAATGCGGAAGCACTGGGAGCCTTTCCCCTAAGATCAGGAACAAGACAGGGAGGTCCACACTCACCACTGCTATTCCACAAGAGTCCTGGAAGTTCTAGCCTCAGCAATCAGACGTCGAAGAGACCTTGAAGGCCATCAAATTGGCAAAGAAGCAGTCAAACTCTCCCTCTTCGCCGAATGACATGACAGTCTACGCAGAAAACGCAGAAGCATCCACCCCAAGATTGCTAGAACTCATACGGCAGTTTGGTAGCATGGCAGGATACAAGGTCAATGCCAGGAATCAGTGGCATTTCCATACACTGACAATGAGACTGAAGAAAGGGAAATTAAGGCGCCAATCCCATTGACAACTGCACCCAGAAGCGTAAGATACCTAGGAATAAACCTAACCGAAGAGGCAAAGGAGCTATACCCTAAAAGCTATAGAGCACTTCTGAGAGCTATCGAGGAAGACACAAAGAGATGGAAACGTATTCCATGCTCATGGATTGGCAGAATTAACCTTTTGAAAGTGTCCATGTTACCCAGGGCCATTTACACGTTTAATGCGCTCCCTATCAAAATACCATGGACTCCCTTGAGAGAGTTAGAACAAGTTATTTTAAGATCTGTATGGAATCAGAAAAGACCGCGAATAGCCAGGGGAATTTTAGAAAAGAAAACCATATCTGGGGGCATCACCACAATGCCAGATTTCAGGTGGTACTACAAAGCTGCGGTCATCGAGACACTGTGGTACTGGCACAAAAACAGACACATGGATCAGTGGAACACAATAGAGAACCCAGAAGTGGCCCCTGAACTTCATGGTCACCTAATATTCGATAAAGGAGGAAAGACTATCCACTGGAAGCAACACAGTCTCTTCAGGAAATGGTGGCCTGGAAAATTGCACATCCACACGCAGAAGAATGAATGAAACTAGACCACTCTCTTCTTGCACCATACACATTTCGAGATAACTCAAAATGGATGAAAGATCTAAATGGGAGACAAGGGTCCATCAAAATCCCAGAGGAGAACACAGGCAACAAACGCCTTTTTGGAAATCGGCCACAGTAACTTCTTGCCAAGATACATCCATGAAGGCCAAAGAAACAAAAGCAAAAAGGAACTATTGGGACTTCATCAAGACAAGAAGCTTTCGCACAGCAAAGGATACCATCAACAAAACTAAAAGACAACCTACACAGTGGGAGAAGATATTTGCAAATGACGTATCAGATAAAGGGCTAGTTTCCAGGATCTACGAAGAACTTCTTAAACTCGACACCAGAGAAACAAATAATCCGATCATGAAATGGGCAAAAGACGTGAAGAGAGATCTCACAGAGGAAGTCATACGCATGGCCAACATGCACATGAGAAAATGCTCTGCATCACTTGCCATCAGGGAAATACAAATCAAAACCTCAATGACATACCACCTCACACCAGTGAGAATGTGGAAAATAAACAAGGCAGGAGACCACAAATGTTGGAGAGGATGCGGAGAAAAGGGAACCCTCTTACCCTGTTGGTGGGAATGTGAACTGGTGCAGCCACTCTGGAAAACTGTGTGGAGGATCCTAGAAGAGTTACAGATAGACCTGGTCTACGACCCAGCAATTGCACTGCTGGGGATTGACCCCAGAGTTTCAGATGCATTGAAACGGCGGGACACCTGCACCCCGATGTTTCCAGCAGCAATGTCCACAATAGCCAAACTGTGGAAGGAGCCTCGGTTTCCATCGAAAGATGAATGGCTAAAGAAGATAGATGAGGTTCACGTACACAATGGAATATTACTCAGGCATTAGAAACGACAGATACCCAGCATTTGCTTCCACGTGGATGGAAGTGGAGGGTATTACGCTGAGTGAAGTGAGTCAATCGGAGAAGGACAAACAGTGTATGTTCTCATTCGTTTGGGGAATATAAATAATAGTGAAAGGGATTCTAAGGGAAGGGAGGAGAAATGTGTGGGAAATATCAGAACGGGAGACAGAACGTAAAGACTCCTAACTCTGGGAAACGAACAAGGGGTGGTGGAAGGGGAGGAGGGCGGGGGTGGGGTGAGTGGGTGACGGGCACTGACAGGGACACTTCACGGGATGAGCACTGGCATGTGTTATTCTGTATGTTGGTAAATGGAACACCAATAAATAAATAAATTTATTATTAAAAAAATAAATAATAAAATGATAAACATAGTAGGAAGAGCTATACGCCAATAAGTTAGGCAATCTAGAGGAAGCGGACGCATTCCTGGAAGGCCACAGACTACCAAAATTGGAAAGGGGAAGAAATAGAAAACCCGAACGGGCCGAAAACCAGGGAGGAATTTGAAGCAGTCATCAGAAACCTCCCAAGACACGCAAGTCCAGGGCCAGATGGCTTCCCAGGGGAATTCTATCAAACCTTTAAAGAAGAAACCATACCTATTCTACTACATCTGTTTCGAAAGACAGGAAGAGATGGAGTACTTCCAAATTCGTTCTTGAGGCCAGCATCACTTTATTTCTAAAACCAGACCAAGACCCCACCGAAAAGGAGAATTAGAGACCAATATCCCTGATGAACATGGATGCAAAAGTTCTCAACAAGACACTGGCCAATAGGATCCAACAGTACATTAAGAAAACTAACTGTTCACCATGAGCAAATAGGATTCATCCCTGGGACACAAGGCTGGTTCAACACGAAAAAAAAAAAATATATATGTATATATATATACATATATATATATAAAATAAAAAATCAATGTGATTCATCATATCAGCAACAGACGAAACAAGAACCGCATGATCCTCTCGTTAGACGCAGAGAAAGCATTTAAGAAAACACAGCATCCATTCATGATAAAACTCTTCAGAGTGTAGGGATAGAGGGATCATTCCACAACATCTTCAAAGCCTGGTACGAAAAGCCCACAGCAAATATTCTCAATGCGGAAGCACTGGGAGCCTTTCCCCTAAGATCAGGAACAAGACAGGGAGGTCCACACTCACCACTGCTATTCCACAAGAGTCCTGGAAGTTCTAGCCTCAGCAATCAGACGACGAAGAGACCTTGAAGGCCATCAAATTGGCAAAGAAGCAGTCAAACTCTCCCTCTTCGCCGAATGACATGACAGTCTACGCAGAAAACCCAGAAGCATCCACCCCAAGATTGCTAGAACTCATACGGCAGTTTGGTAGCATGGCAGGATACAAGGTCAATGCCAGAAATCAGTGGCATTTCCATACACTGACAATGAGACTGAAGAAAGGGAAATTAAGGCGCCAATCCCATTGACAACTGCACCCAGAAGCGTAAGATACCTAGGAATAAACCTAACCGAAGAGGCAAAGGAGCTATACCCTAAAAGCTATAGAGCACTTCTGAGAGCTATCGAGGAAGACACAAAGAGATGGAAACGTATTCCATGCTCATGGATTGGCAGAATTAACCTTTTGAAAGTGTCCATGTTACCCAGGGCCATTTACACGTTTAATGCGCTCCCTATCAAAATACCATGGACTCCCTTGAGAGAGTTAGAACAAGTTATTTTAAGATCTGTATGGAATCAGAAAAGACCGCGAATAGCCAGGGGAATTTTAGAAAAGAAAACCATATCTGGGGGCATCACCACAATGCCAGATTTCAGGTGGTACTACAAAGCTGCGGTCATCGAGACAGTGTGGTACTGGCACAAAAACAGACACATGGATCAGTGGAACACAATAGAGAACCCAGAAGTGGCCCCTGAACTTCATGGTCACCTAATATTCGATAAAGGAGGAAAGACTATCCACTGGAAGCAACACAGTCTCTTCAGGAAATGGTGGCCTGGAAAATTGCACATCCACACGCAGAAGAATGAATGAAACTAGACCACTCTCTTCTTGCACCATACACATTTCGAGATAACTCAAAATGGATGAAAGATCTAAATGGGAGACAAGGGTCCATCAAAATCCCAGAGGAGAACACAGGCAACAAACGCCTTTTTGGAAATCGGCCACAGTAACTTCTTGCCAAGATACATCCATGAAGGCCAAAGAAACAAAAGCAAAAAGGAACTATTGGGACTTCATCAAGACAAGAAGCTTTCGCACAGCAAAGGATACCATCAACAAAACTAAAAGACAACCTACACAGTGGGAGAAGATATTTGCAAATGACGTATCAGATAAAGGGCTAGTTTCCAGGATCTACGAAGAACTTCTTAAACTCGACACCAGAGAAACAAATAATCCGATCATGAAATGGGCAAAAGACGTGAAGAGAGATCTCACAGAGGAAGTCATACGCATGGCCAACATGCACATGAGAAAATGCTCTGCATCACTTGCCATCAGGGAAATACAAATCAAAACCTCAATGACATACCACCTCACACCAGTGAGAATGTGGAAAATAAACAAGGCAGGAGACCACAAATGTTGGAGAGGATGCGGAGAAAAGGGAACCCTCTTACCCTGTTGGTGGGAATGTGAACTGGTGCAGCCACTCTGGAAAACTGTGTGGAGGATCCTAGAAGAGTTACAGATAGACCTGGTCTACGACCCAGCAATTGCACTGCTGGGGATTGACCCCAGAGTTTCAGATGCATTGAAACGGCGGGACACCTGCACCCCGATGTTTCCAGCAGCAATGTCCACAATAGCCAAACTGTGGAAGGAGCCTCGGTTTCCATCGAAAGATGAATGGCTAAAGAAGATAGATGAGGTTCACGTACACAATGGAATATTACTCAGGCATTAGAAACGACAGATACCCAGCATTTGCTTCCACGTGGATGGAAGTGGAGGGTATTACGCTGAGTGAAGTGAGTCAATCGGAGAAGGACAAACAGTGTATGTTCTCATTCGTTTGGGGAATATAAATAATAGTGAAAGGGATTCTAAGGGAAGGGAGGAGAAATGTGTGGGAAATATCAGAACGGGAGACAGAACGTAAAGACTCCTAACTCTGGGAAACGAACAAGGGGTGGTGGAAGGGGAGGAGGGCGGGGGTGGGGTGAGTGGGTGACGGGCACTGACAGGGACACTTCACGGGATGAGCACTGGCATGTGTTATTCTGTATGTTGGTAAATGGAACACCAATAAATAAATAAATTTATTATTAAAAAAATAAATAATAAAATGATAAACATAGTAGGAAGAGCTATACGCCAATAAGTTAGGCAATCTAGAGGAAGCGGACGCATTCCTGGAAGGCCACAGACTACCAAAATTGGAAAGGGGAAGAAATAGAAAACCCGAACGGGCCGAAAACCAGGGAGGAATTTGAAGCAGTCATCAGAAACCTCCCAAGACACGCAAGTCCAGGGCCAGATGGCTTCCCAGGGGAATTCTATCAAACCTTTAAAGAAGAAACCATACCTATTCTACTACATCTGTTTCGAAAGACAGGAAGAGATGGAGTACTTCCAAATTCGTTCTTGAGGCCAGCATCACTTTATTTCTAAAACCAGACCAAGACCCCACCGAAAAGGAGAATTAGAGACCAATATCCCTGATGAACATGGATGCAAAAGTTCTCAACAAGACACTGGCCAATAGGATCCAACAGTACATTAAGAAAACTAACTGTTCACCATGAGCAAATAGGATTCATCCCTGGGACACAAGGCTGGTTCAACACGAAAAAAAAAATATATATATGTATATATATATACATATATATATATAAAATAAAAAATCAATGTGATTCATCATATCAGCAACAGACGAAACAAGAACCGCATGATCCTCTCGTTAGACGCAGAGAAAGCATTTAAGAAAACACAGCATCCATTCATGATAAAACTCTTCAGAGTGTAGGGATAGAGGGATCATTCCACAACATCTTCAAAGCCTGGTACGAAAAGCCCACAGCAAATATTCTCAATGCGGAAGCACTGGGAGCCTTTCCCCTAAGATCAGGAACAAGACAGGGAGGTCCACACTCACCACTGCTATTCCACAAGAGTCCTGGAAGTTCTAGCCTCAGCAATCAGACGTCGAAGAGACCTTGAAGGCCATCAAATTGGCAAAGAAGCAGTCAAACTCTCCCTCTTCGCCGAATGACATGACAGTCTACGCAGAAAACGCAGAAGCATCCACCCCAAGATTGCTAGAACTCATACGGCAGTTTGGTAGCATGGCAGGATACAAGGTCAATGCCAGAAATCAGTGGCATTTCCATACACTGACAATGAGACTGAAGAAAGGGAAATTAAGGCGCCAATCCCATTGACAACTGCACCCAGAAGCGTAAGATACCTAGGAATAAACCTAACCGAAGAGGCAAAGGAGCTATACCCTAAAAGCTATAGAGCACTTCTGAGAGCTATCGAGGAAGACACAAAGAGATGGAAACGTATTCCATGCTCATGGATTGGCAGAATTAACCTTTTGAAAGTGTCCATGTTACCCAGGGCCATTTACACGTTTAATGCGCTCCCTATCAAAATACCATGGACTCCCTTGAGAGAGTTAGAACAAGTTATTTTAAGATCTGTATGGAATCAGAAAAGACCGCGAATAGCCAGGGGAATTTTAGAAAAGAAAACCATATCTGGGGGAATCACCACAATGCCAGATTTCAGGTTGTACTACAAAGCTGCGGTCATCGAGACAGTGTGGTACTGGCACAAAAACAGACACATGGATCAGTGGAACACAATAGAGAACCCAGAAGTGGCCCCTGAACTTCATGGTCACCTAATATTCGATAAAGGAGGAAAGACTATCCACTGGAAGCAACACAGTCTCTTCAGGAAATGGTGGCCTGGAAAATTGCACATCCACACGCAGAAGAATGAATGAAACTAGACCACTCTCTTCTTGCACCATACACATTTCGAGATAACTCAAAATGGATGAAAGATCTAAATGGGAGACAAGGGTCCATCAAAATCCCAGAGGAGAACACAGGCAACAAACGCCTTTTTGGAAATCGGCCACAGTAACTTCTTGCCAAGATACATCCATGAAGGCCAAAGAAACAAAAGCAAAAAGGAACTATTGGGACTTCATCAAGACAAGAAGCTTTCGCACAGCAAAGGATACCATCAACAAAACTAAAAGACAACCTACACAGTGGGAGAAGATATTTGCAAATGACGTATCAGATAAAGGGCTAGTTTCCAGGATCTACGAAGAACTTCTTAAACTCGACACCAGAGAAACAAATAATCCGATCATGAAATGGGCAAAAGACGTGAAGAGAGATCTCACAGAGGAAGTCATACGCATGGCCAACATGCACATGAGAAAATGCTCTGCATCACTTGCCATCAGGGAAATACAAATCAAAACCTCAATGACATACCACCTCACACCAGTGAGAATGTGGAAAATAAACAAGGCAGGAGACCACAAATGTTGGAGAGGATGCGGAGAAAAGGGAACCCTCTTACCCTGTTGGTGGGAATGTGAACTGGTGCAGCCACTCTGGAAAACTGTGTGGAGGATCCTAGAAGAGTTACAGATAGACCTGGTCTACGACCCAGCAATTGCACTGCTGGGGATTGACCCCAGAGTTTCAGATGCATTGAAACGGCGGGACACCTGCACCCCGATGTTTCCAGCAGCAATGTCCACAATAGCCAAACTGTGGAAGGAGCCTCGGTTTCCATCGAAAGATGAATGGCTAAAGAAGATAGATGAGGTTCACGTACACAATGGAATATTACTCAGGCATTAGAAACGACAGATACCCAGCATTTGCTTCCACGTGGATGGAAGTGGAGGGTATTACGCTGAGTGAAGTGAGTCAATCGGAGAAGGACAAACAGTGTATGTTCTCATTCGTTTGGGGAATATAAATAATAGTGAAAGGGATTCTAAGGGAAGGGAGGAGAAATGTGTGGGAAATATCAGAACGGGAGACAGAACATAAAGACTCCTAACTCTGGGAAACGAACAAGGGGTGGTGGAAGGGGAGGAGGGCGGGGGTGGGGTGAGTGGGTGACGGGCACTGACAGGGACACTTCACGGGATGAGCACTGGCATGTGTTATTCTGTATGTTGGTAAATGGAACACCAATAAATAAATAAATTTATTATTAAAAAAATAAATAATAAAATGATAAACATAGTAGGAAGAGCTATACGCCAATAAGTTAGGCAATCTAGAGGAAGCGGACGCATTCCTGGAAGGCCACAGACTACCAAAATTGGAAAGGGGAAGAAATAGAAAACCCGAACGGGCCGAAAACCAGGGAGGAATTTGAAGCAGTCATCAGAAACCTCCCAAGACACGCAAGTCCAGGGCCAGATGGCTTCCCAGGGGAATTCTATCAAACCTTTAAAGAAGAAACCATACCTATTCTACTACATCTGTTTCGAAAGACAGGAAGAGATGGAGTACTTCCAAATTCGTTCTTGAGGCCAGCATCACTTTATTTCTAAAACCAGACCAAGACCCCACCGAAAAGGAGAATTAGAGACCAATATCCCTGATGAACATGGATGCAAAAGTTCTCAACAAGACACTGGCCAATAGGATCCAACAGTACATTAAGAAAACTAACTGTTCACCATGAGCAAATAGGATTCATCCCTGGGACACAAGGCTGGTTCAACACGAAAAAAAAAAAAATATATATGTATATATATATACATATATATATATATAAAATAAAAAATCAATGTGATTCATCATATCAGCAACAGACGAAACAAGAACCGCATGATCCTCTCGTTAGACGCAGAGAAAGCATTTAAGAAAACACAGCATCCATTCATGATAAAACTCTTCAGAGTGTAGGGATAGAGGGATCATTCCACAACATCTTCAAAGCCTGGTACGAAAAGCCCACAGCAAATATTCTCAATGCGGAAGCACTGGGAGCCTTTCCCCTAAGATCAGGAACAAGACAGGGAGGTCCACACTCACCACTGCTATTCCACAAGAGTCCTGGAAGTTCTAGCCTCAGCAATCAGACGTCGAAGAGACCTTGAAGGCCATCAAATTGGCAAAGAAGCAGTCAAACTCTCCCTCTTCGCCGAATGACATGACAGTCTACGCAGAAAACGCAGAAGCATCCACCCCAAGATTGCTAGAACTCATACGGCAGTTTGGTAGCATGGCAGGATACAAGGTCAATGCCAGAAATCAGTGGCATTTCCATACACTGACAATGAGACTGAAGAAAGGGAAATTAAGGCGCCAATCCCATTGACAACTGCACCCAGAAGCGTAAGATACCTAGGAATAAACCTAACCGAAGAGGCAAAGGAGCTATACCCTAAAAGCTATAGAGCACTTCTGAGAGCTATCGAGGAAGACACAAAGAGATGGAAACGTATTCCATGCTCATGGATTGGCAGAATTAACCTTTTGAAAGTGTCCATGTTACCCAGGGCCATTTACACGTTTAATGCGCTCCCTATCAAAATACCATGGACTCCCTTGAGAGAGTTAGAACAAGTTATTTTAAGATCTGTATGGAATCAGAAAAGACCGCGAATAGCCAGGGGAATTTTAGAAAAGAAAACCATATCTGGGGGAATCACCACAATGCCAGATTTCAGGTGGTACTACAAAGCTGCGGTCATCGAGACAGTGTGGTACTGGCACAAAAACAGACACATGGATCAGTGGAACACAATAGAGAACCCAGAAGTGGCCCCTGAACTTCATGGTCACCTAATATTCGATAAAGGAGGAAAGACTATCCACTGGAAGCAACACAGTCTCTTCAGGAAATGGTGGCCTGGAAAATTGCACATCCACACGCAGAAGAATGAATGAAACTAGACCACTCTCTTCTTGCACCATACACATTTCGAGATAACTCAAAATGGATGAAAGATCTAAATGGGAGACAAGGGTCCATCAAAATCCCAGAGGAGAACACAGGCAACAAACGCCTTTTTGGAAATCGGCCACAGTAACTTCTTGCCAAGATACATCCATGAAGGCCAAAGAAACAAAAGCAAAAAGGAACTATTGGGACTTCATCAAGACAAGAAGCTTTCGCACAGCAAAGGATACCATCAACAAAACTAAAAGACAACCTACACAGTGGGAGAAGATATTTGCAAATGACGTATCAGATAAAGGGCTAGTTTCCAGGATCTACGAAGAACTTCTTAAACTCGACACCAGAGAAACAAATAATCCGATCATGAAATGGGCAAAAGACGTGAAGAGAGATCTCACAGAGGAAGTCATACGCATGGCCAACATGCACATGAGAAAATGCTCTGCATCACTTGCCATCAGGGAAATACAAATCAAAACCTCAATGACATACCACCTCACACCAGTGAGAATGTGGAAAATAAACAAGGCAGGAGACCACAAATGTTGGAGAGGATGCGGAGAAAAGGGAACCCTCTTACCCTGTTGGTGGGAATGTGAACTGGTGCAGCCACTCTGGAAAACTGTGTGGAGGATCCTAGAAGAGTTACAGATAGACCTGGTCTACGACCCAGCAATTGCACTGCTGGGGATTGACCCCAGAGTTTCAGATGCATTGAAACGGCGGGACACCTGCACCCCGATGTTTCCAGCAGCAATGTCCACAATAGCCAAACTGTGGAAGGAGCCTCGGTTTCCATCGAAAGATGAATGGCTAAAGAAGATAGATGAGGTTCACGTACACAATGGAATATTACTCAGGCATTAGAAACGACAGATACCCAGCATTTGCTTCCACGTGGATGGAAGTGGAGGGTATTACGCTGAGTGAAGTGAGTCAATCGGAGAAGGACAAACAGTGTATGTTCTCATTCGTTTGGGGAATATAAATAATAGTGAAAGGGATTCTAAGGGAAGGGAGGAGAAATGTGTGGGAAATATCAGAACGGGAGACAGAACGTAAAGACTCCTAACTCTGGGAAACGAACAAGGGGTGGTGGAAGGGGAGGAGGGCGGGGGTGGGGTGAGTGGGTGACGGGCACTGACAGGGACACTTCACGGGATGAGCACTGGCATGTGTTATTCTGTATGTTGGTAAATGGAACACCAATAAATAAATAAATTTATTATTAAAAAAATAAATAATAAAATGATAAACATAGTAGGAAGAGCTATACGCCAATAAGTTAGGCAATCTAGAGGAAGCGGACGCATTCCTGGAAGGCCACAGACTACCAAAATTGGAAAGGGGAAGAAATAGAAAACCCGAACGGGCCGAAAACCAGGGAGGAATTTGAAGCAGTCATCAGAAACCTCCCAAGACACGCAAGTCCAGGGCCAGATGGCTTCCCAGGGGAATTCTATCAAACCTTTAAAGAAGAAACCATACCTATTCTACTACATCTGTTTCGAAAGACAGGAAGAGATGGAGTACTTCCAAATTCGTTCTTGAGGCCAGCATCACTTTATTTCTAAAACCAGACCAAGACCCCACCGAAAAGGAGAATTAGAGACCAATATCCCTGATGAACATGGATGCAAAAGTTCTCAACAAGACACTGGCCAATAGGATCCAACAGTACATTAAGAAAACTAACTGTTCACCATGAGCAAATAGGATTCATCCCTGGGACACAAGGCTGGTTCAACACGAAAAAAAAAAATATATATGTATATATATATACATATATATACATATATATATATATAAAATAAAAAATCAATGTGATTCATCATGTCAGCAACAGACGAAACAAGAACCGCATGATCCTCTCGTTAGACGCAGAGAAAGCATTTAAGAAAACACAGCATCCATTCATGATAAAACTCTTCAGAGTGTAGGGATAGAGGGATCATTCCACAACATCTTCAAAGCCTGGTACGAAAAGCCCACAGCAAATATTCTCAATGCGGAAGCACTGGGAGCCTTTCCCCTAAGATCAGGAACAAGACAGGGAGGTCCACACTCACCACTGCTATTCCACAAGAGTCCTGGAAGTTCTAGCCTCAGCAATCAGACGTCGAAGAGACCTTGAAGGCCATCAAATTGGCAAAGAAGCAGTCAAACTCTCCCTCTTCGCCGAATGACATGACAGTCTACGCAGAAAACCCAGAAGCATCCACCCCAAGATTGCTAGAACTCATACGGCAGTTTGGTAGCATGGCAGGATACAAGGTCAATGCCAGAAATCAGTGGCATTTCCATACACTGACAATGAGACTGAAGAAAGGGAAATTAAGGCGCCAATCCCATTGACAACTGCACCCAGAAGCGTAAGATACCTAGGAATAAACCTAACCGAAGAGGCAAAGGAGCTATACCCTAAAAGCTATAGAGCACTTCTGAGAGCTATCGAGGAAGACACAAAGAGATGGAAACGTATTCCATGCTCATGGATTGGCAGAATTAACCTTTTGAAAGTGTCCATGTTACCCAGGGCCATTTACACGTTTAATGCGCTCCCTATCAAAATACCATGGACTCCCTTGAGAGAGTTAGAACAAGTTATTTTAAGATCTGTATGGAATCAGAAAAGACCGCGAATAGCCAGGGGAATTTTAGAAAAGAAAACCATATCTGGGGGAATCACCACAATGCCAGATTTCAGGTGGTACTACAAAGCTGCGGTCATCGAGACAGTGTGGTACTGGCACAAAAACAGACACATGGATCAGTGGAACACAATAGAGAACCCAGAAGTGGCCCCTGAACTTCATGGTCACCTAATATTCGATAAAGGAGGAAAGACTATCCACTGGAAGCAACACAGTCTCTTCAGGAAATGGTGGCCTGGAAAATTGCACATCCACACGCAGAAGAATGAATGAAACTAGACCACTCTCTTCTTGCACCATACACATTTTGAGATAACTCAAAATGGATGAAAGATCTAAATGGGAGACAAGGGTCCATCAAAATCCCAGAGGAGAACACAGGCAACAAACGCCTTTTTGGAAATCGGCCACAGTAACTTCTTGCCAAGATACATCCATGAAGGCCAAAGAAACAAAAGCAAAAAGGAACTATTGGGACTTCATCAAGACAAGAAGCTTTCGCACAGCAAAGGATACCATCAACAAAACTAAAAGACAACCTACACAGTGGGAGAAGATATTTGCAAATGACGTATCAGATAAAGGGCTAGTTTCCAGGATCTACGAAGAACTTCTTAAACTCGACACCAGAGAAACAAATAATCCGATCATGAAATGGGCAAAAGACGTGAAGAGAGATCTCACAGAGGAAGTCATACGCATGGCCAACATGCACATGAGAAAATGCTCTGCATCACTTGCCATCAGGGAAATACAAATCAAAACCTCAATGACATACCACCTCACACCAGTGAGAATGTGGAAAATAAACAAGGCAGGAGACCACAAATGTTGGAGAGGATGCGGAGAAAAGGGAACCCTCTTACCCTGTTGGTGGGAATGTGAACTGGTGCAGCCACTCTGGAAAACTGTGTGGAGGATCCTAGAAGAGTTACAGATAGACCTGGTCTACGACCCAGCAATTGCACTGCTGGGGATTGACCCCAGAGTTTCAGATGCATTGAAACGGCGGGACACCTGCACCCCGATGTTTCCAGCAGCAATGTCCACAATAGCCAAACTGTGGAAGGAGCCTCGGTTTCCATCGAAAGATGAATGGCTAAAGAAGATAGATGAGGTTCACGTACACAATGGAATATTACTCAGGCATTAGAAACGACAGATACCCAGCATTTGCTTCCACGTGGATGGAAGTGGAGGGTATTACGCTGAGTGAAGTGAGTCAATCGGAGAAGGACAAACAGTGTATGTTCTCATTCGTTTGGGGAATATAAATAATAGTGAAAGGGATTCTAAGGGAAGGGAGGAGAAATGTGTGGGAAATATCAGAACGGGAGACAGAACGTAAAGACTCCTAACTCTGGGAAACGAACAAGGGGTGGTGGAAGGGGAGGAGGGCGGGGGTGGGGTGAGTGGGTGACGGGCACTGACAGGGACACTTCACGGGATGAGCACTGGCATGTGTTATTCTGTATGTTGGTAAATGGAACACCAATAAATAAATAAATTTATTATTAAAAAAATAAATAATAAAATGATAAACATAGTAGGAAGAGCTATACGCCAATAAGTTAGGCAATCTAGAGGAAGCGGACGCATTCCTGGAAGGCCACAGACTACCAAAATTGGAAAGGGGAAGAAATAGAAAACCCGAACGGGCCGAAAACCAGGGAGGAATTTGAAGCAGTCATCAGAAACCTCCCAAGACACGCAAGTCCAGGGCCAGATGGCTTCCCAGGGGAATTCTATCAAACCTTTAAAGAAGAAACCATACCTATTCTACTACATCTGTTTCGAAAGACAGGAAGAGATGGAGTACTTCCAAATTCGTTCTTGAGGCCAGCATCACTTTATTTCTAAAACCAGACCAAGACCCCACCGAAAAGGAGAATTAGAGACCAATATCCCTGATGAACATGGATGCAAAAGTTCTCAACAAGACACTGGCCAATAGGATCCAACAGTACATTAAGAAAACTAACTGTTCACCATGAGCAAATAGGATTCATCCCTGGGACACAAGGCTGGTTCAACACGAAAAAAAATATATATATATGTATATATATATATATACATATATATATATATAAAATAAAAAATCAATGTGATTCATCATGTCAGCAACAGACGAAACAAGAACCGCATGATCCTCTCGTTAGACGCAGAGAAAGCATTTAAGAAAACACAGCATCCATTCATGATAAAACTCTTCAGAGTGTAGGGATAGAGGGATCATTCCACAACATCTTCAAAGCCTGGTACGAAAAGCCCACAGCAAATATTCTCAATGCGGAAGCACTGGGAGCCTTTCCCCTAAGATCAGGAACAAGACAGGGAGGTCCACACTCACCACTGCTATTCCACAAGAGTCCTGGAAGTTCTAGCCTCAGCAATCAGACGTCGAAGAGACCTTGAAGGCCATCAAATTGGCAAAGAAGCAGTCAAACTCTCCCTCTTCGCCGAATGACATGACAGTCTACGCAGAAAACCCAGAAGCATCCACCCCAAGATTGCTAGAACTCATACGGCAGTTTGGTAGCATGGCAGGATACAAGGTCAATGCCAGAAATCAGTGGCATTTCCATACACTGACAATGAGACTGAAGAAAGGGAAATTAAGGCGCCAATCCCATTGACAACTGCACCCAGAAGCGTAAGATACCTAGGAATAAACCTAACCGAAGAGGCAAAGGAGCTATACCCTAAAAGCTATAGAGCACTTCTGAGAGCTATCGAGGAAGACACAAAGAGATGGAAACGTATTCCATGCTCATGGATTGGCAGAATTAACCTTTTGAAAGTGTCCATGTTACCCAGGGCCATTTACACGTTTAATGCGCTCCCTATCAAAATACCATGGACTCCCTTGAGAGAGTTAGAACAAGTTATTTTAAGATCTGTATGGAATCAGAAAAGACCGCGAATAGCCAGGGGAATTTTAGAAAAGAAAACCATATCTGGGGGAATCACCACAATGCCAGATTTCAGGTGGTACTACAAAGCTGCGGTCATCGAGACAGTGTGGTACTGGCACAAAAACAGACACATGGATCAGTGGAACACAATAGAGAACCCAGAAGTGGCCCCTGAACTTCATGGTCACCTAATATTCGATAAAGGAGGAAAGACTATCCACTGGAAGCAACACAGTCTCTTCAGGAAATGGTGGCCTGGAAAATTGCACATCCACACGCAGAAGAATGAATGAAACTAGACCACTCTCTTCTTGCACCATACACATTTCGAGATAACTCAAAATGGATGAAAGATCTAAATGGGAGACAAGGGTCCATCAAAATCCCAGAGGAGAACACAGGCAACAAACGCCTTTTTGGAAATCGGCCACAGTAACTTCTTGCCAAGATACATCCATGAAGGCCAAAGAAACAAAAGCAAAAAGGAACTATTGGGACTTCATCAAGACAAGAAGCTTTCGCACAGCAAAGGATACCATCAACAAAACTAAAAGACAACCTACACAGTGGGAGAAGATATTTGCAAATGACGTATCAGATAAAGGGCTAGTTTCCAGGATCTACGAAGAACTTCTTTTTTTTTTTTTTTTTTTTTTACGAAGAACTTCTTAAACTCGACACCAGAGAAACAAATAATCCGATCATGAAATGGGCAAAAGACGTGAAGAGAGATCTCACAGAGGAAGTCATACGCATGGCCAACATGCACATGAGAAAATGCTCTGCATCACTTGCCATCAGGGAAATACAAATCAAAACCTCAATGACATACCACCTCACACCAGTGAGAATGTGGAAAATAAACAAGGCAGGAGACCACAAATGTTGGAGAGGATGCGGAGAAAAGGGAACCCTCTTACCCTGTTGGTGGGAATGTGAACTGGTGCAGCCACTCTGGAAAACTGTGTGGAGGATCCTAGAAGAGTTACAGATAGACCTGGTCTACGACCCAGCAATTGCACTGCTGGGGATTGACCCCAGAGTTTCAGATGCATTGAAACGGCGGGACACCTGCACCCCGATGTTTCCAGCAGCAATGTCCACAATAGCCAAACTGTGGAAGGAGCCTCGGTTTCCATCGAAAGATGAATGGCTAAAGAAGATAGATGAGGTTCACGTACACAATGGAATATTACTCAGGCATTAGAAACGACAGATACCCAGCATTTGCTTCCACGTGGATGGAAGTGGAGGGTATTACGCTGAGTGAAGTGAGTCAATCGGAGAAGGACAAACAGTGTATGTTCTCATTCGTTTGGGGAATATAAATAATAGTGAAAGGGATTCTAAGGGAAGGGAGGAGAAATGTGTGGGAAATATCAGAACGGGAGACAGAACGTAAAGACTCCTAACTCTGGGAAACGAACAAGGGGTGGTGGAAGGGGAGGAGGGCGGGGGTGGGGTGAGTGGGTGATGGGCACTGACAGGGACACTTCACGGGATGAGCACTGGCATGTGTTATTCTGTATGTTGGTAAATGGAACACCAATAAATAAATAAATTTATTATTAAAAAAATAAATAATAAAATGATAAACATAGTAGGAAGAGCTATACGCCAATAAGTTAGGCAATCTAGAGGAAGCGGACGCATTCCTGGAAGGCCACAGACTACCAAAATTGGAAAGGGGAAGAAATAGAAAACCCGAACGGGCCGAAAACCAGGGAGGAATTTGAAGCAGTCATCAGAAACCTCCCAAGATTCGCAAGTCCAGGGCCAGATGGCTTCCCAGGGGAATTCTATCAAACCTTTAAAGAAGAAACCATACCTATTCTACTACATCTGTTTCGAAAGACAGGAAGAGATGGAGTACTTCCAAATTCGTTCTTGAGGCCAGCATCACTTTATTTCTAAAACCAGACCAAGACCCCACCGAAAAGGAGAATTAGAGACCAATATCCCTGATGAACATGGATGCAAAAGTTCTCAACAAGACACTGGCCAATAGGATCCAACAGTACATTAAGAAAACTAACTGTTCACCATGAGCAAATAGGATTCATCCCTGGGACACAAGGCTGGTTCAACACGAAAAAAAAAAATATATATGTATATATATATACATATATATATATATAAAATAAAAAATCAATGTGATTCATCATATCAGCAACAGACGAAACAAGAACCGCATGATCCTCTCGTTAGACGCAGAGAAAGCATTTAAGAAAACACAGCATCCATTCATGATAAAACTCTTCAGAGTGTAGGGATAGAGGGATCATTCCACAACATCTTCAAAGCCTGGTACGAAAAGCCCACAGCAAATATTCTCAATGCGGAAGCACTGGGAGCCTTTCCCCTAAGATCAGGAACAAGACAGGGAGGTCCACACTCACCACTGCTATTCCACAAGAGTCCTGGAAGTTCTAGCCTCAGCAATCAGACGTCGAAGAGACCTTGAAGGCCATCAAATTGGCAAAGAAGCAGTCAAACTCTCCCTCTTCGCCGAATGACATGACAGTCTACGCAGAAAACCCAGAAGCATCCACCCCAAGATTGCTAGAACTCATACGGCAGTTTGGTAGCATGGCAGGATACAAGGTCAATGCCAGAAATCAGTGGCATTTCCATACACTGACAATGAGACTGAAGAAAGGGAAATTAAGGCGCCAATCCCATTGACAACTGCACCCAGAAGCGTAAGATACCTAGGAATAAACCTAACCGAAGAGGCAAAGGAGCTATACCCTAAAAGCTATAGAGCACTTCTGAGAGCTATCGAGGAAGACACAAAGAGATGGAAACGTATTCCATGCTCATGGATTGGCAGAATTAACCTTTTGAAAGTGTCCATGTTACCCAGGGCCATTTACACGTTTAATGCGCTCCCTATCAAAATACCATGGACTCCCTTGAGAGAGTTAGAACAAGTTATTTTAAGATCTGTATGGAATCAGAAAAGACCGCGAATAGCCAGGGAAATTTTAGAAAAGAAAACCATATCTGGGGGAATCACCACAATGCCAGATTTCAGGTGGTACTACAAAGCTGCGGTCATCGAGACAGTGTGGTACTGGCACAAAAACAGACACATGGATCAGTGGAACACAATAGAGAACCCAGAAGTGGCCCCTGAACTTCATGGTCACCTAATATTCGATAAAGGAGGAAAGACTATCCACTGGAAGCAACACAGTCTCTTCAGGAAATGGTGGCCTGGAAAATTGCACATCCACACGCAGAAGAATGAATGAAACTAGACCACTCTCTTCTTGCACCATACACATTTCGAGATAACTCAAAATGGATGAAAGATCTAAATGGGAGACAAGGGTCCATCAAAATCCCAGAGGAGAACACAGGCAACAAACGCCTTTTTGGAAATCGGCCACAGTAACTTCTTGCCAAGATACATCCATGAAGGCCAAAGAAACAAAAGCAAAAAGGAACTATTGGGACTTCATCAAGACAAGAAGCTTTCGCACAGCAAAGGATACCATCAACAAAACTAAAAGACAACCTACACAGTGGGAGAAGATATTTGCAAATGACGTATCAGATAAAGGGCTAGTTTCCAGGATCTACGAAGAACTTCTTAAACTCGACACCAGAGAAACAAATAATCCGATCATGAAATGGGCAAAAGACGTGAAGAGAGATCTCACAGAGGAAGTCATACGCATGGCCAACATGCACATGAGAAAATGCTCTGCATCACTTGCCATCAGGGAAATACAAATCAAAACCTCAATGACATACCACCTCACACCAGTGAGAATGTGGAAAATAAACAAGGCAGGAGACCACAAATGTTGGAGAGGATGCGGAGAAAAGGGAACCCTCTTACCCTGTTGGTGGGAATGTGAACTGGTGCAGCCACTCTGGAAAACTGTGTGGAGGATCCTAGAAGAGTTACAGATAGACCTGGTCTACGACCCAGCAATTGCACTGCTGGGGATTGACCCCAGAGTTTCAGATGCATTGAAACGGCGGGACACCTGCACCCCGATGTTTCCAGCAGCAATGTCCACAATAGCCAAACTGTGGAAGGAGCCTCGGTTTCCATCGAAAGATGAATGGCTAAAGAAGATAGATGAGGTTCACGTACACAATGGAATATTACTCAGGCATTAGAAACGACAGATACCCAGCATTTGCTTCCACGTGGATGGAAGTGGAGGGTATTACGCTGAGTGAAGTGAGTCAATCGGAGAAGGACAAACAGTGTATGTTCTCATTCGTTTGGGGAATATAAATAATAGTGAAAGGGATTCTAAGGGAAGGGAGGAGAAATGTGTGGGAAATATCAGAACGGGAGACAGAACGTAAAGACTCCTAACTCTGGGAAACGAACAAGGGGTGGTGGAAGGGGAGGAGGGCGGGGGTGGGGTGAGTGGGTGACGGGCACTGACAGGGACACTTCACGGGATGAGCACTGGCATGTGTTATTCTGTATGTTGGTAAATGGAACACCAATAAATAAATAAATTTATTATTAAAAAAATAAATAATAAAATGATAAACATAGTAGGAAGAGCTATACGCCAATAAGTTAGGCAATCTAGAGGAAGCGGACGCATTCCTGGAAGGCCAGAGACTACCAAAATTGGAAAGGGGAAGAAATAGAAAACCCGAACGGGCCGAAAACCAGGGAGGAATTTGAAGCAGTCATCAGAAACCTCCCAAGACACGCAAGTCCAGGGCCAGATGGCTTCCCAGGGGAATTCTATCAAACCTTTAAAGAAGAAACCATACCTATTCTACTACATCTGTTTCGAAAGACAGGAAGAGATGGAGTACTTCCAAATTCGTTCTTGAGGCCAGCATCACTTTATTTCTAAAACCAGACCAAGACCCCACCGAAAAGGAGAATTAGAGACCAATATCCCTGATGAACATGGATGCAAAAGTTCTCAACAAGACACTGGCCAATAGGATCCAACAGTACATTAAGAAAACTAACTGTTCACCATGAGCAAATAGGATTCATCCCTGGGACACAAGGCTGGTTCAACACGAAAAAAAATATATATATATGTATATATATATATATATATACATATATATATATATAAAATAAAAAATCAATGTGATTCATCATGTCAGCAACAGACGAAACAAGAACCGCATGATCCTCTCGTTAGACGCAGAGAAAGCATTTAAGAAAACACAGCATCCATTCATGATAAAACTCTTCAGAGTGTAGGGATAGAGGGATCATTCCACAACATCTTCAAAGCCTGGTACGAAAAGCCCACAGCAAATATTCTCAATGCGGAAGCACTGGGAGCCTTTCCCCTAAGATCAGGAACAAGACAGGGAGGTCCACACTCACCACTGCTATTCCACAAGAGTCCTGGAAGTTCTAGCCTCAGCAATCAGACGTCGAAGAGACCTTGAAGGCCATCAAATTGGCAAAGAAGCAGTCAAACTCTCCCTCTTCGCCGAATGACATGACAGTCTACGCAGAAAACCCAGAAGCATCCACCCCAAGATTGCTAGAACTCATACGGCAGTTTGGTAGCATGGCAGGATACAAGGTCAATGCCAGAAATCAGTGGCATTTCCATACACTGACAATGAGACTGAAGAAAGGGAAATTAAGGCGCCAATCCCATTGACAACTGCACCCAGAAGCGTAAGATACCTAGGAATAAACCTAACCGAAGAGGCAAAGGAGCTATACCCTAAAAGCTATAGAGCACTTCTGAGAGCTATCGAGGAAGACACAAAGAGATGGAAACGTATTCCATGCTCATGGATTGGCAGAATTAACCTTTTGAAAGTGTCCATGTTACCCAGGGCCATTTACACGTTTAATGCGCTCCCTATCAAAATACCATGGACTCCCTTGAGAGAGTTAGAACAAGTTATTTTAAGATCTGTATGGAATCAGAAAAGACCGCGAATAGCCAGGGGAATTTTAGAAAAGAAAACCATATCTGGGGGAATCACCACAATGCCAGATTTCAGGTGGTACTACAAAGCTGCGGTCATCGAGACAGTGTGGTACTGGCACAAAAACAGACACATGGATCAGTGGAACACAATAGAGAACCCAGAAGTGGCCCCTGAACTTCATGGTCACCTAATATTCGATAAAGGAGGAAAGACTATCCACTGGAAGCAACACAGTCTCTTCAGGAAATGGTGGCCTGGAAAATTGCACATCCACACGCAGAAGAATGAATGAAACTAGACCACTCTCTTCTTGCACCATACACATTTTGAGATAACTCAAAATGGATGAAAGATCTAAATGGGAGACAAGGGTCCATCAAAATCCCAGAGGAGAACACAGGCAACAAACGCCTTTTTGGAAATCGGCCACAGTAACTTCTTGCCAAGATACATCCATGAAGGCCAAAGAAACAAAAGCAAAAAGGAACTATTGGGACTTCATCAAGACAAGAAGCTTTCGCACAGCAAAGGATACCATCAACAAAACTAAAAGACAACCTACACAGTGGGAGAAGATATTTGCAAATGACGTATCAGATAAAGGGCTAGTTTCCAGGATCTACGAAGAACTTCTTTTTTTTTTTTTTTTTTTTTTTTTTTTTTTTTTTTTTACGAAGAACTTCTTAAACTCGACACCAGAGAAACAAATAATCCGATCATGAAATGGGCAAAAGACGTGAAGAGAGATCTCACAGAGGAAGTCATACGCATGGCCAACATGCACATGAGAAAATGCTCTGCATCACTTGCCATCAGGGAAATACAAATCAAAACCTCAATGACATACCACCTCACACCAGTGAGAATGTGGAAAATAAACAAGGCAGGAGACCACAAATGTTGGAGAGGATGCGGAGAAAAGGGAACCCTCTTACCCTGTTGGTGGGAATGTGAACTGCTGCAGCTACTCTGGAAAACTGTGTGGAGGATCCTAGAAGAGTTACAGATAGACCTGGTCTACGACCCAGCAATTGCACTGCTGGGGATTGACCCCAGAGTTTCAGATGCATTGAAACGGCGGGACACCTGCACCCCGATGTTTCCAGCAGCAATGTCCACAATAGCCAAACTGTGGAAGGAGCCTCGGTTTCCATCGAAAGATGAATGGCTAAAGAAGATAGATGAGGTTCACGTACACAATGGAATATTACTCAGGCATTAGAAACGACAGATACCCAGCATTTGCTTCCACGTGGATGGAAGTGGAGGGTATTACGCTGAGTGAAGTGAGTCAATCGGAGAAGGACAAACAGTGTATGTTCTCATTCGTTTGGGGAATATAAATAATAGTGAAAGGGATTCTAAGGGAAGGGAGGAGAAATGTGTGGGAAATATCAGAACGGGAGACAGAACGTAAAGACTCCTAACTCTGGGAAACGAACAAGGGGTGGTGGAAGGGGAGGAGGGCGGGGGTGGGGTGAGTGGGTGATGGGCACTGACAGGGACACTTCACGGGATGAGCACTGGCATGTGTTATTCTGTATGTTGGTAAATGGAACACCAATAAATAAATAAATTTATTATTAAAAAAATAAATAATAAAATGATAAACATAGTAGGAAGAGCTATACGCCAATAAGTTAGGCAATCTAGAGGAAGCGGACGCATTCCTGGAAGGCCACAGACTACCAAAATTGGAAAGGGGAAGAAATAGAAAACCCGAACGGGCCGAAAACCAGGGAGGAATTTGAAGCAGTCATCAGAAACCTCCCAAGACACGCAAGTCCAGGGCCAGATGGCTTCCCAGGGGAATTCTATCAAACCTTTAAAGAAGAAACCATACCTATTCTACTACATCTGTTTCGAAAGACAGGAAGAGATGGAGTACTTCCAAATTCGTTCTTGAGGCCAGCATCACTTTATTTCTAAAACCAGACCAAGACCCCACCGAAAAGGAGAATTAGAGACCAATATCCCTGATGAACATGGATGCAAAAGTTCTCAACAAGACACTGGCCAATAGGATCCAACAGTACATTAAGAAAACTAACTGTTCACCATGAGCAAATAGGATTCATCCCTGGGACACAAGGCTGGTTCAACACGAAAAAAAAAATATATATATGTATATATATATACATATATATATATATAAAATAAAAAATCAATGTGATTCATCATATCAGCAACAGACGAAACAAGAACCGCATGATCCTCTCGTTAGACGCAGAGAAAGCATTTAAGAAAACACAGCATCCATTCATGATAAAACTCTTCAGAGTGTAGGGATAGAGGGATCATTCCACAACATCTTCAAAGCCTGGTACGAAAAGCCCACAGCAAATATTCTCAATGCGGAAGCACTGGGAGCCTTTCCCCTAAGATCAGGAACAAGACAGGGAGGTCCACACTCACCACTGCTATTCCACAAGAGTCCTGGAAGTTCTAGCCTCAGCAATCAGACGTCGAAGAGACCTTGAAGGCCATCAAATTGGCAAAGAAGCAGTCAAACTCTCCCTCTTCGCCGAATGACATGACAGTCTACGCAGAAAACCCAGAAGCATCCACCCCAAGATTGCTAGAACTCATACGGCAGTTTGGTAGCATGGCAGGATACAAGGTCAATGCCAGAAATCAGTGGCATTTCCATACACTGACAATGAGACTGAAGAAAGGGAAATTAAGGCGCCAATCCCATTGACAACTGCACCCAGAAGCGTAAGATACCTAGGAATAAACCTAACCGAAGAGGCAAAGGAGCTATACCCTAAAAGCTATAGAGCACTTCTGAGAGCTATCGAGGAAGACACAAAGAGATGGAAACGTATTCCATGCTCATGGATTGGCAGAATTAACCTTTTGAAAGTGTCCATGTTACCCAGGGCCATTTACACGTTTAATGCGCTCCCTATCAAAATACCATGGACTCCCTTGAGAGAGTTAGAACAAGTTATTTTAAGATCTGTATGGAATCAGAAAAGACCGCGAATAGCCAGGGGAATTTTAGAAAAGAAAACCATATCTGGGGGAATCACCACAATGCCAGATTTCAGGTGGTACTACAAAGCTGCGGTCATCGAGACAGTGTGGTACTGGCACAAAAACAGACACATGGACCAGTGGAACACAATAGAGAACCCAGAAGTGGCCCCTGAACTTCATGGTCACCTAATATTCGATAAAGGAGGAAAGACTATCCACTGGAAGCAACACAGTCTCTTCAGGAAATGGTGGCCTGGAAAATTGCACATCCACACGCAGAAGAATGAATGAAACTAGACCACTCTCTTCTTGCACCATACACATTTTGAGATAACTCAAAATGGATGAAAGATCTAAATGGGAGACAAGGGTCCATCAAAATCCCAGAGGAGAACACAGGCAACAAACGCCTTTTTGGAAATCGGCCACAGTAACTTCTTGCCAAGATACATCCATGAAGGCCAAAGAAACAAAAACAAAAAGGAACTATTGGGACTTCATCAAGACAAGAAGCTTTCGCACAGCAAAGGATACCATCAACAAAACTAAAAGACAACCTACACAGTGGGAGAAGATATTTGCAAATGACGTATCAGATAAAGGGCTAGTTTCCAGGATCTACGAAGAACTTCTTAAACTCGACACCAGAGAAACAAATAATCCGATCATGAAATGGGCAAAAGACGTGAAGAGAGATCTCACAGAGGAAGTCATACGCATGGCCAACATGCACATGAGAAAATGCTCTGCATCACTTGCCATCAGGGAAATACAAATCAAAACCTCAATGACATACCACCTCACACCAGTGAGAATGTGGAAAATAAACAAGGCAGGAGACCACAAATGTTGGAGAGGATGCGGAGAAAAGGGAACCCTCTTACCCTGTTGGTGGGAATGTGAACTGGTGCAGCCACTCTGGAAAACTGTGTGGAGGATCCTAGAAGAGTTACAGATAGACCTGGTCTACGACCCAGCAATTGCACTGCTGGGGATTGACCCCAGAGTTTCAGATGCATTGAAACGGCGGGACACCTGCACCCCGATGTTTCCAGCAGCAATGTCCACAATAGCCAAACTGTGGAAGGAGCCTCGGTTTCCATCGAAAGATGAATGGCTAAAGAAGATAGATGAGGTTCACGTACACAATGGAATATTACTCAGGCATTAGAAACGACAGATACCCAGCATTTGCTTCCACGTGGATGGAAGTGGAGGGTATTACGCTGAGTGAAGTGAGTCAATCGGAGAAGGACAAACAGTGTATGTTCTCATTCGTTTGGGGAATATAAATAATAGTGAAAGGGATTCTAAGGGAAGGGAGGAGAAATGTGTGGGAAATATCAGAACGGGAGACAGAACGTAAAGACTCCTAACTCTGGGAAACGAACAAGGGGTGGTGGAAGGGGAGGAGGGCGGGGGTGGGGTGAGTGGGTGACGGGCACTGACAGGGACACTTCACGGGATGAGCACTGGCATGTGTTATTCTGTATGTTGGTAAATGGAACACCAATAAATAAATAAATTTATTATTAAAAAAATAAATAATAAAATGATAAACATAGTAGGAAGAGCTATACGCCAATAAGTTAGGCAATCTAGAGGAAGCGGACGCATTCCTGGAAGGCCACAGACTACCAAAATTGGAAAGGGGAAGAAATAGAAAACCCGAACGGGCCGAAAACCAGGGAGGAATTTGAAGCAGTCATCAGAAACCTCCCAAGACACGCAAGTCCAGGGCCAGATGGCTTCCCAGGGGAATTCTATCAAACCTTTAAAGAAGAAACCATACCTATTCTACTACATCTGTTTCGAAAGACAGGAAGAGATGGAGTACTTCCAAATTCGTTCTTGAGGCCAGCATCACTTTATTTCTAAAACCAGACCAAGACCCCACCGAAAAGGAGAATTAGAGACCAATATCCCTGATGAACATGGATGCAAAAGTTCTCAACAAGACACTGGCCAATAGGATCCAACAGTACATTAAGAAAACTAACTGTTCACCATGAGCAAATAGGATTCATCCCTGGGACACAAGGCTGGTTCAACACGAAAAAATATATTTATATATAAAATAAAAAATCAATGTGATTCATCATATCAGCAACAGACGAAACAAGAACCGCATGATCCTCTCGTTAGACGCAGAGAAAGCATTTAAGAAAACACAGCATCCATTCATGATAAAACTCTTCAGAGTGTAGGGATAGAGGGATCATTCCACAACATCTTCAAAGCCTGGTACGAAAAGCCCACAGCAAATATTCTCAATGCGGAAGCACTGGGAGCCTTTCCCCTAAGATCAGGAACAAGACAGGGAGGTCCACACTCACCACTGCTATTCCACAAGAGTCCTGGAAGTTCTAGCCTCAGCAATCAGACGTCGAAGAGACCTTGAAGGCCATCAAATTGGCAAAGAAGCAGTCAAACTCTCCCTCTTCGCCGAATGACATGACAGTCTACGCAGAAAACCCAGAAGCATCCACCCCAAGATTGCTAGAACTCATACGGCAGTTTGGTAGCATGGCAGGATACAAGGTCAATGCCAGAAATCAGTGGCATTTCCATACACTGACAATGAGACTGAAGAAAGGGAAATTAAGGCGCCAATCCCATTGACAACTGCACCCAGAAGCGTAAGATACCTAGGAATAAACCTAACCGAAGAGGCAAAGGAGCTATACCCTAAAAGCTATAGAGCACTTCTGAGAGCTATCGAGGAAGACACAAAGAGATGGAAACGTATTCCATGCTCATGGATTGGCAGAATTAACCTTTTGAAAGTGTCCATGTTACCCAGGGCCATTTACACGTTTAATGCGCTCCCTATCAAAATACCATGGACTCCCTTGAGAGAGTTAGAACAAGTTATTTTAAGATCTGTATGGAATCAGAAAAGACCGCGAATAGCCAGGGGAATTTTAGAAAAGAAAACCATATCTGGGGGAATCACCACAATGCCAGATTTCAGGTGGTATTACAAAGCTGCGGTCATCGAGACAGTGTGGTACTGGCACAAAAACAGACACATGGACCAGTGGAACACAATAGAGAACCCAGAAGTGGCCCCTGAACTTCATGGTCACCTAATATTCGATAAAGGAGGAAAGACTATCCACTGGAAGCAACACAGTCTCTTCAGGAAATGGTGGCCTGGAAAATTGCACATCCACACGCAGAAGAATGAATGAAACTAGACCACTCTCTTCTTGCACCATACACATTTTGAGATAACTCAAAATGGATGAAAGATCTAAATGGGAGACAAGGGTCCATCAAAATCCCAGAGGAGAACACAGGCAACAAACGCCTTTTTGGAAATCGGCCACAGTAACTTCTTGCCAAGATACATCCATGAAGGCCAAAGAAACAAAAACAAAAAGGAACTATTGGGACTTCATCAAGACAAGAAGCTTTCGCACAGCAAAGGATACCATCAACAAAACTAAAAGACAACCTACACAGTGGGAGAAGATATTTGCAAATGACGTATCAGATAAAGGGCTAGTTTCCAGGATCTACGAAGAACTTCTTAAACTCGACACCAGAGAAACAAATAATCCGATCATGAAATGGGCAAAAGACGTGAAGAGAGATCTCACAGAGGAAGTCATACGCATGGCCAACATGCACATGAGAAAATGCTCTGCATCACTTGCCATCAGGGAAATACAAATCAAAACCTCAATGACATACCACCTCACACCAGTGAGAATGTGGAAAATAAACAAGGCAGGAGACCACAAATGTTGGAGAGGATGCGGAGAAAAGGGAACCCTCTTACCCTGTTGGTGGGAATGTGAACTGGTGCAGCCACTCTGGAAAACTGTGTGGAGGATCCTAGAAGAGTTACAGATAGACCTGGTCTACGACCCAGCAATTGCACTGCTGGGGATTGACCCCAGAGTTTCAGATGCATTGAAACGGCGGGACACCTGCACCCCGATGTTTCCAGCAGCAATGTCCACAATAGCCAAACTGTGGAAGGAGCCTCGGTTTCCATCGAAAGATGAATGGCTAAAGAAGATAGATGAGGTTCACGTACACAATGGAATATTACTCAGGCATTAGAAACGACAGATACCCAGCATTTGCTTCCACGTGGATGGAAGTGGAGGGTATTACGCTGAGTGAAGTGAGTCAATCGGAGAAGGACAAACAGTGTATGTTCTCATTCGTTTGGGGAATATAAATAATAGTGAAAGGGATTCTAAGGGAAGGGAGGAGAAATGTGTGGGAAATATCAGAACGGGAGACAGAACGTAAAGACTCCTAACTCTGGGAAACGAACAAGGGGTGGTGGAAGGGGAGGAGGGCGGGGGTGGGGTGAGTGGGTGACGGGCACTGACAGGGACACTTCACGGGATGAGCACTGGCATGTGTTATTCTGTATGTTGGTAAATGGAACACCAATAAATAAATAAATTTATTATTAAAAAAATAAATAATAAAATGATAAACATAGTAGGAAGAGCTATACGCCAATAAGTTAGGCAATCTAGAGGAAGCGGACGCATTCCTGGAAGGCCACAGACTACCAAAATTGGAAAGGGGAAGAAATAGAAAACCCGAACGGGCCGAAAACCAGGGAGGAATTTGAAGCAGTCATCAGAAACCTCCCAAGACACGCAAGTCCAGGGCCAGATGGCTTCCCAGGGGAATTCTATCAAACCTTTAAAGAAGAAACCATACCTATTCTACTACATCTGTTTCGAAAGACAGGAAGAGATGGAGTACTTCCAAATTCGTTCTTGAGGCCAGCATCACTTTATTTCTAAAACCAGACCAAGACCCCACCGAAAAGGAGAATTAGAGACCAATATCCCTGATGAACATGGATGCAAAAGTTCTCAACAAGACACTGGCCAATAGGATCCAACAGTACATTAAGAAAACTAACTGTTCACCATGAGCAAATAGGATTCATCCCTGGGACACAAGGCTGGTTCAACACGAAAAAATATATTTATATATAAAATAAAAAATCAATGTGATTCATCATATCAGCAACAGACGAAACAAGAACCGCATGATCCTCTCGTTAGACGCAGAGAAAGCATTTAAGAAAACACAGCATCCATTCATGATAAAACTCTTCAGAGTGTAGGGATAGAGGGATCATTCCACAACATCTTCAAAGCCTGGTACGAAAAGCCCACAGCAAATATTCTCAATGCGGAAGCACTGGGAGCCTTTCCCCTAAGATCAGGAACAAGACAGGGAGGTCCACACTCACCACTGCTATTCCACAAGAGTCCTGGAAGTTCTAGCCTCAGCAATCAGACGTCGAAGAGACCTTGAAGGCCATCAAATTGGCAAAGAAGCAGTCAAACTCTCCCTCTTCGCCGAATGACATGACAGTCTACGCAGAAAACCCAGAAGCATCCACCCCAAGATTGCTAGACCTCATACGGCAGTTTGGTAGCATGGCAGGATACAAGGTCAATGCCAGAAATCAGTGGCATTTCCATACACTGACAATGAGACTGAAGAAAGGGAAATTAAGGCGCCAATCCCATTGACAACTGCACCCAGAAGCGTAAGATACCTAGGAATAAACCTAACCGAAGAGGCAAAGGAGCTATACCCTAAAAGCTATAGAGCACTTCTGAGAGCTATCGAGGAAGACACAAAGAGATGGAAACGTATTCCATGCTCATGGATTGGCAGAATTAACCTTTTGAAAGTGTCCATGTTACCCAGGGCCATTTACACGTTTAATGCGCTCCCTATCAAAATACCATGGACTCCCTTGAGAGAGTTAGAACAAGTTATTTTAAGATGTGTATGGAATCAGAAAAGACCGCGAATAGCCAGGGGAATTTTAGAAAAGAAAACCATATCTGGGGGAATCACCACAATGCCAGATTTCAGGTGGTACTACAAAGCTGCGGTCATCGAGACAGTGTGGTACTGGCACAAAAACAGACACATGGATCAGTGGAACACAATAGAGAACCCAGAAGTGGCCCCTGAACTTCATGGTCACCTAATATTCGATAAAGGAGGAAAGACTATCCACTGGAAGCAACACAGTCTCTTCAGGAAATGGTGGCCTGGAAAATTGCACATCCACACGCAGAAGAATGAATGAAACTAGACCACTCTCTTCTTGCACCATACACATTTCGAGATAACTCAAAATGGATGAAAGATCTAAATGGGAGACAAGGGTCCATCAAAATCCCAGAGGAGAACACAGGCAACAAACGCCTTTTTGGAAATCGGCCACAGTAACTTCTTGCCAAGATACATCCATGAAGGCCAAAGAAACAAAAGCAAAAAGGAACTATTGGGACTTCATCAAGACAAGAAGCTTTCGCACAGCAAAGGATACCATCAACAAAACTAAAAGACAACCTACACAGTGGGAGAAGATATTTGCAAATGACGTATCAGATAAAGGGCTAGTTTCCAGGATCTACGAAGAACTTCTTAAACTCGACACCAGAGAAACAAATAATCCGATCATGAAATGGGCAAAAGACGTGAAGAGAGATCTCACAGAGGAAGTCATACGCATGGCCAACATGCACATGAGAAAATGCTCTGCATCACTTGCCATCAGGGAAATACAAATCAAAACCTCAATGACATACCACCTCACACCAGTGAGAATGTGGAAAATAAACAAGGCAGGAGACCACAAATGTTGGAGAGGATGCGGAGAAAAGGGAACCCTCTTACCCTGTTGGTGGGAATGTGAACTGGTGCAGCCACTCTGGAAAACTGTGTGGAGGATCCTAGAAGAGTTACAGATAGACCTGGTCTACGACCCAGCAATTGCACTGCTGGGGATTGACCCCAGAGTTTCAGATGCATTGAAACGGCGGGACACCTGCACCCCGATGTTTCCAGCAGCAATGTCCACAATAGCCAAACTGTGGAAGGAGCCTCGGTTTCCATCGAAAGATGAATGGCTAAAGAAGATAGATGAGGTTCACGTACACAATGGAATATTACTCAGGCATTAGAAACGACAGATACCCAGCATTTGCTTCCACGTGGATGGAAGTGGAGGGTATTACGCTGAGTGAAGTGAGTCAATCGGAGAAGGACAAACAGTGTATGTTCTCATTCGTTTGGGGAATATAAATAATAGTGAAAGGGATTCTAAGGGAAGGGAGGAGAAATGTGTGGGAAATATCAGAACGGGAGACAGAACGTAAAGACTCCTAACTCTGGGAAACGAACAAGGGGTGGTGGAAGGGGAGGAGGGCGGGGGTGGGGTGAGTGGGTGACGGGCACTGACAGGGACACTTCACGGGATGAGCACTGGCATGTGTTATTCTGTATGTTGGTAAATGGAACACCAATAAATAAATAAATTTATTATTAAAAAAATAAATAATAAAATGATAAACATAGTAGGAAGAGCTATACGCCAATAAGTTAGGCAATCTAGAGGAAGCGGACGCATTCCTGGAAGGCCACAGACTACCAAAATTGGAAAGGGGAAGAAATAGAAAACCCGAACGGGCCGAAAACCAGGGAGGAATTTGAAGCAGTCATCAGAAACCTCCCAAGACACGCAAGTCCAGGGCCAGATGGCTTCCCAGGGGAATTCTATCGAACCTTTAAAGAAGAAACCATACCTATTCTACTACATCTGTTTCGAAAGACAGGAAGAGATGGAGTACTTCCAAATTCGTTCTTGAGGCCAGCATCACTTTATTTCTAAAACCAGACCAAGACCCCACCGAAAAGGAGAATTAGAGACCAATATCCCTGATGAACATGGATGCAAAAGTTCTCAACAAGACACTGGCCAATAGGATCCAACAGTACATTAAGAAAACTAACTGTTCACCATGAGCAAATAGGATTCATCCCTGGGACACAAGACTGGTTCAACACGAAAAAATATATTTATATATAAAATAAAAAATCAATGTGATTCATCATATCAGCAACAGACGAAACAAGAACCGCATGATCCTCTCGTTAGACGCAGAGAAAGCATTTAATAAAACACAGTATCCATTCATGATAAAACTCTTCAGAGTGTAGGGATAGAGGGATCATTCCACAACATCTTCAAAGCCTGGTACGAAAAGCCCACAGCAAATATTCTCAATGCGGAAGCACTGGGAGCCTTTCCCCTAAGATCAGGAACAAGACAGGGAGGTCCACACTCACCACTGCTATTCCACAAGAGTCCTGGAAGTTCTAGCCTCAGCAATCAGACGTCGAAGAGACCTTGAAGGCCATCAAATTGGCAAAGAAGCAGTCAAACTCTCCCTCTTCGCCGAATGACATGACAGTCTACGCAGAAAACCCAGAAGCATCCACCCCAAGATTGCTAGAACTCATACGGCAGTTTGGTAGCATGGCAGGATACAAGGTCAATGCCAGAAATCAGTGGCATTTCCATACACTGACAATGAGACTGAAGAAAGGGAAATTAAGGCGCCAATCCCATTGACAACTGCACCCAGAAGCGTAAGATACCTAGGAATAAACCTAACCGAAGAGGCAAAGGAGCTATACCCTAAAAGCTATAGAGCACTTCTGAGAGCTATCGAGGAAGACACAAAGAGATGGAAACGTATTCCATGCTCATGGATTGGCAGAATTAACCTTTTGAAAGTGTCCATGTTACCCAGGGCCATTTACACGTTTAATGCGCTCCCTATCAAAATACCATGGACTCCCTTGAGAGAGTTAGAACAAGTTATTTTAAGATGTGTATGGAATCAGAAAAGACCGCGAATAGCCAGGGGAATTTTAGAAAAGAAAACCATATCTGGGGGAATCACCACAATGCCAGATTTCAGGTGGTACTACAAAGCTGCGGTCATCGAGACAGTGTGGTACTGGCACAAAAACAGACACATGGATCAGTGGAACACAATAGAGAACCCAGAAGTGGCCCCTGAACTTCATGGTCACCTAATATTCGATAAAGGAGGAAAGACTATCCACTGGAAGCAACACAGTCTCTTCAGGAAATGGTGGCCTGGAAAATTGCACATCCACACGCAGAAGAATGAATGAAACTAGACCACTCTCTTCTTGCACCATACACATTTCGAGATAACTCAAAATGGATGAAAGATCTAAATGGGAGACAAGGGTCCATCAAAATCCCAGAGGAGAACACAGGCAACAAACGCCTTTTTGGAAATCGGCCACAGTAACTTCTTGCCAAGATACATCCATGAAGGCCAAAGAAACAAAAGCAAAAAGGAACTATTGGGACTTCATCAAGACAAGAAGCTTTCGCACAGCAAAGGATACCATCAACAAAACTAAAAGACAACCTACACAGTGGGAGAAGATATTTGCAAATGACGTATCAGATAAAGGGCTAGTTTCCAGGATCTACGAAGAACTTCTTAAACTCGACACCAGAGAAACAAATAATCCGATCATGAAATGGGCAAAAGACGTGAAGAGAGATCTCACAGAGGAAGTCATACGCATGGCCAACATGCACATGAGAAAATGCTCTGCATCACTTGCCATCAGGGAAATACAAATCAAAACCTCAATGACATACCACCTCACACCAGTGAGAATGTGGAAAATAAACAAGGCAGGAGACCACAAATGTTGGAGAGGATGCGGAGAAAAGGGAACCCTCTTACCCTGTTGGTGGGAATGTGAACTGGTGCAGCCACTCTGGAAAACTGTGTGGAGGATCCTAGAAGAGTTACAGATAGACCTGGTCTACGACCCAGCAATTGCACTGCTGGGGATTGACCCCAGAGTTTCAGATGCATTGAAACGGCGGGACACCTGCACCCCGATGTTTCCAGCAGCAATGTCCACAATAGCCAAACTGTGGAAGGAGCCTCGGTTTCCATCGAAAGATGAATGGCTAAAGAAGATAGATGAGGTTCACGTACACAATGGAATATTACTCAGGCATTAGAAACGACAGATACCCAGCATTTGCTTCCACGTGGATGGAAGTGGAGGGTATTACGCTGAGTGAAGTGAGTCAATCGGAGAAGGACAAACAGTGTATGTTCTCATTCGTTTGGGGAATATAAATAATAGTGAAAGGGATTCTAAGGGAAGGGAGGAGAAATGTGTGGGAAATATCAGAACGGGAGACAGAACGTAAAGACTCCTAACTCTGGGAAACGAACAAGGGGTGGTGGAAGGGGAGGAGGGCGGGGGTGGGGTGAGTGGGTGACGGGCACTGACAGGGACACTTCACGGGATGAGCACTGGCATGTGTTATTCTGTATGTTGGTAAATGGAACACCAATAAATAAATAAATTTATTATTAAAAAAATAAATAATAAAATGATAAACATAGTAGGAAGAGCTATACGCCAATAAGTTAGGCAATCTAGAGGAAGCGGACGCATTCCTGGAAGGCCACAGACTACCAAAATTGGAAAGGGGAAGAAATAGAAAACCCGAACGGGCCGAAAACCAGGGAGGAATTTGAAGCAGTCATCAGAAACCTCCCAAGACACGCAAGTCCAGGGCCAGATGGCTTCCCAGGGGAATTCTATCAAACCTTTAAAGAAGAAACCATACCTATTCTACTACATCTGTTTCGAAAGACAGGAAGAGATGGAGTACTTCCAAATTCGTTCTTGAGGCCAGCATCACTTTATTTCTAAAACCAGACCAAGACCCCACCGAAAAGGAGAATTAGAGACCAATATCCCTGATGAACATGGATGCAAAAGTTCTCAACAAGACACTGGCCAATAGGATCCAACAGTACATTAAGAAAACTAACTGTTCACCATGAGCAAATAGGATTCATCCCTGGGACACAAGGCTGGTTCAACACGAAAAAAAAATATATATATATGTATATATATATACATATATATATATATAAAATAAAAAATCAATGTGATTCATCATATCAGCAACAGACGAAACAAGAACCGCATGATCCTCTCGTTAGACGCAGAGAAAGCATTTAAGAAAACACAGCATCCATTCATGATAAAACTCTTCAGAGTGTAGGGATAGAGGGATCATTCCACAACATCTTCAAAGCCTGGTACGAAAAGCCCACAGCAAATATTCTCAATGCGGAAGCACTGGGAGCCTTTCCCCTAAGATCAGGAACAAGACAGGGAGGTCCACACTCACCACTGCTATTCCACAAGAGTCCTGGAAGTTCTAGCCTCAGCAATCAGACGTCGAAGAGACCTTGAAGGCCATCAAATTGGCAAAGAAGCAGTCAAACTCTCCCTCTTCGCCGAATGACATGACAGTCTACGCAGAAAACCCAGAAGCATCCACCCCAAGATTGCTAGAACTCATACGGCAGTTTGGTAGCATGGCAGGATACAAGGTCAATGCCAGGAATCAGTGGCATTTCCATACACTGACAATGAGACTGAAGAAAGGGAAATTAAGGCGCCAATCCCATTGACAACTGCACCCAGAAGCGTAAGATACCTAGGAATAAACCTAACCGAAGAGGCAAAGGAGCTATACCCTAAAAGCTATAGAGCACTTCTGAGAGCTATCGAGGAAGACACAAAGAGATGGAAACGTATTCCATGCTCATGGATTGGCAGAATTAACCTTTTGAAAGTGTCCATGTTACCCAGGGCCATTTACACGTTTAATGCGCTCCCTATCAAAATACCATGGACTCCCTTGAGAGAGTTAGAACAAGTTATTTTAAGATGTGTATGGAATCAGAAAAGACCGCGAATAGCCAGGGGAATTTTAGAAAAGAAAACCATATCTGGGGGAATCACCACAATGCCAGATTTCAGGTGGTACTACAAAGCTGCGGTCATCGAGACAGTGTGGTACTGGCACAAAAACAGACACATGGATCAGTGGAACACAATAGAGAACCCAGAAGTGGCCCCTGAACTTCATGGTCACCTAATATTCGATAAAGGAGGAAAGACTATCCACTGGAAGCAACACAGTCTCTTCAGGAAATGGTGGCCTGGAAAATTGCACATCCACACGCAGAAGAATGAATGAAACTAGACCACTCTCTTCTTGCACCATACACATTTCGAGATAACTCAAAATGGATGAAAGATCTAAATGGGAGACAAGGGTCCATCAAAATCCCAGAGGAGAACACAGGCAACAAACGCCTTTTTGGAAATCGGCCACAGTAACTTCTTGCCAAGATACATCCATGAAGGCCAAAGAAACAAAAGCAAAAAGGAACTATTGGGACTTCATCAAGACAAGAAGCTTTCGCACAGCAAAGGATACCATCAACAAAACTAAAAGACAACCTACACAGTGGGAGAAGATATTTGCAAATGACGTATCAGATAAAGGGCTAGTTTCCAGGATCTACGAAGAACTTCTTAAACTCGACACCAGAGAAACAAATAATCCGATCATGAAATGGGCAAAAGACGTGAAGAGAGATCTCACAGAGGAAGTCATACGCATGGCCAACATGCACATGAGAAAATGCTCTGCATCACTTGCCATCAGGGAAATACAAATCAAAACCTCAATGACATACCACCTCACACCAGTGAGAATGTGGAAAATAAACAAGGCAGGAGACCACAAATGTTGGAGAGGATGCGGAGAAAAGGGAACCCTCTTACCCTGTTGGTGGGAATGTGAACTGGTGCAGCCACTCTGGAAAACTGTGTGGAGGATCCTAGAAGAGTTACAGATAGACCTGGTCTACGACCCAGCAATTGCACTGCTGGGGATTGACCCCAGAGTTTCAGATGCATTGAAACGGCGGGACACCTGCACCCCGATGTTTCCAGCAGCAATGTCCACAATAGCCAAACTGTGGAAGGAGCCTCGGTTTCCATCGAAAGATGAATGGCTAAAGAAGATAGATGAGGTTCACGTACACAATGGAATATTACTCAGGCATTAGAAACGACAGATACCCAGCATTTGCTTCCACGTGGATGGAAGTGGAGGGTATTACGCTGAGTGAAGTGAGTCAATCGGAGAAGGACAAACAGTGTATGTTCTCATTCGTTTGGGGAATATAAATAATAGTGAAAGGGATTCTAAGGGAAGGGAGGAGAAATGTGTGGGAAATATCAGAACGGGAGACAGAACGTAAAGACTCCTAACTCTGGGAAACGAACAAGGGGTGGTGGAAGGGGAGGAGGGCGGGGGTGGGGTGAGTGGGTGACGGGCACTGACAGGGACACTTCACGGGATGAGCACTGGCATGTGTTATTCTGTATGTTGGTAAATGGAACACCAATAAATAAATAAATTTATTATTAAAAAAATAAATAATAAAATGATAAACATAGTAGGAAGAGCTATACGCCAATAAGTTAGGCAATCTAGAGGAAGCGGACGCATTCCTGGAAGGCCACAGACTACCAAAATTGGAAAGGGGAAGAAATAGAAAACCCGAACGGGCCGAAAACCAGGGAGGAATTTGAAGCAGTCATCAGAAACCTCCCAAGACACGCAAGTCCAGGGCCAGATGGCTTCCCAGGGGAATTCTATCAAACCTTTAAAGAAGAAACCATACCTATTCTACTACATCTGTTTCGAAAGACAGGAAGAGATGGAGTACTTCCAAATTCGTTCTTGAGGCCAGCATCACTTTATTTCTAAAACCAGACCAAGACCCCACCGAAAAGGAGAATTAGAGACCAATATCCCTGATGAACATGGATGCAAAAGTTCTCAACAAGACACTGGCCAATAGGATCCAACAGTACATTAAGAAAACTAACTGTTCACCATGAGCAAATAGGATTCATCCCTGGGACACAAGGCTGGTTCAACACGAAAAAAAATATATATATATGTATATATATATACATATATATATATATATATAAAATAAAAAATCAATGTGATTCATCATATCAGCAACAGACGAAACAAGAACCGCATGATCCTCTCGTTAGACGCAGAGAAAGCATTTAAGAAAACACAGCATCCATTCATGATAAAACTCTTCAGAGTGTAGGGATAGAGGGATCATTCCACAACATCTTCAAAGCCTGGTACGAAAAGCCCACAGCAAATATTCTCAATGCGGAAGCACTGGGAGCCTTTCCCCTAAGATCAGGAACAAGACAGGGAGGTCCACACTCACCACTGCTATTCCACAAGAGTCCTGGAAGTTCTAGCCTCAGCAATCAGACGTCGAAGAGACCTTGAAGGCCATCAAATTGGCAAAGAAGCAGTCAAACTCTCCCTCTTCGCCGAATGACATGACAGTCTACGCAGAAAACCCAGAAGCATCCACCCCAAGATTGCTAGAACTCATACGGCAGTTTGGTAGCATGGCAGGATACAAGGTCAATGCCAGGAATCAGTGGCATTTCCATACACTGACAATGAGACTGAAGAAAGGGAAATTAAGGCGCCAATCCCATTGACAACTGCACCCAGAAGCGTAAGATACCTAGGAATAAACCTAACCGAAGAGGCAAAGGAGCTATACCCTAAAAGCTATAGAGCACTTCTGAGAGCTATCGAGGAAGACACAAAGAGATGGAAACGTATTCCATGCTCATGGATTGGCAGAATTAACCTTTTGAAAGTGTCCATGTTACCCAGGGCCATTTACACGTTTAATGCGCTCCCTATCAAAATACCATGGACTCCCTTGAGAGAGTTAGAACAAGTTATTTTAAGATCTGTATGGAATCAGAAAAGACCGCGAATAGCCAGGGGAATTTTAGAAAAGAAAACCATATCTGGGGGAATCACCACAATGCCAGATTTCAGGTGGTACTACAAAGCTGCGGTCATCGAGACAGTGTGGTACTGGCACAAAAACAGACACATGGATCAGTGGAACACAATAGAGAACCCAGAAGTGGCCCCTGAACTTCATGGTCACCTAATATTCGATAAAGGAGGAAAGACTATCCACTGGAAGCAACACAGTCTCTTCAGGAAATGGTGGCCTGGAAAATTGCACATCCACACGCAGAAGAATGAATGAAACTAGACCACTCTCTTCTTGCACCATACACATTTCGAGATAACTCAAAATGGATGAAAGATCTAAATGGGAGACAAGGGTCCATCAAAATCCCAGAGGAGAACACAGGCAACAAACGCCTTTTTGGAAATCGGCCACAGTAACTTCTTGCCAAGATACATCCATGAAGGCCAAAGAAACAAAAGCAAAAAGGAACTATTGGGACTTCATCAAGACAAGAAGCTTTCGCACAGCAAAGGATACCATCAACAAAACTAAAAGACAACCTACACAGTGGGAGAAGATATTTGCAAATGACGTATCAGATAAAGGGCTAGTTTCCAGGATCTACGAAGAACTTCTTAAACTCGACACCAGAGAAACAAATAATCCGATCATGAAATGGGCAAAAGACGTGAAGAGAGATCTCACAGAGGAAGTCATACGCATGGCCAACATGCACATGAGAAAATGCTCTGCATCACTTGCCATCAGGGAAATACAAATCAAAACCTCAATGACATACCACCTCACACCAGTGAGAATGTGGAAAATAAACAAGGCAGGAGACCACAAATGTTGGAGAGGATGCGGAGAAAAGGGAACCCTCTTACCCTGTTGGTGGGAATGTGAACTGGTGCAGCCACTCTGGAAAACTGTGTGGAGGATCCTAGAAGAGTTACAGATAGACCTGGTCTACGACCCAGCAATTGCACTGCTGGGGATTGACCCCAGAGTTTCAGATGCATTGAAACGGCGGGACACCTGCACCCCGATGTTTCCAGCAGCAATGTCCACAATAGCCAAACTGTGGAAGGAGCCTCGGTTTCCATCGAAAGATGAATGGCTAAAGAAGATAGATGAGGTTCACGTACACAATGGAATATTACTCAGGCATTAGAAACGACAGATACCCAGCATTTGCTTCCACGTGGATGGAAGTGGAGGGTATTACGCTGAGTGAAGTGAGTCAATCGGAGAAGGACAAACAGTGTATGTTCTCATTCGTTTGGGGAATATAAATAATAGTGAAAGGGATTCTAAGGGAAGGGAGGAGAAATGTGTGGGAAATATCAGAACGGGAGACAGAACGTAAAGACTCCTAACTCTGGGAAACGAACAAGGGGTGGTGGAAGGGGAGGAGGGCGGGGGTGGGGTGAGTGGGTGACGGGCACTGACAGGGACACTTCACGGGATGAGCACTGGCATGTGTTATTCTGTATGTTGGTAAATGGAACACCAATAAATAAATAAATTTATTATTAAAAAAATAAATAATAAAATGATAAACATAGTAGGAAGAGCTATACGCCAATAAGTTAGGCAATCTAGAGGAAGCGGACGCATTCCTGGAAGGCCACAGACTACCAAAATTGGAAAGGGGAAGAAATAGAAAACCCGAACGGGCCGAAAACCAGGGAGGAATTTGAAGCAGTCATCAGAAACCTCCCAAGACACGCAAGTCCAGGGCCAGATGGCTTCCCAGGGGAATTCTATCAAACCTTTAAAGAAGAAACCATACCTATTCTACTACATCTGTTTCGAAAGACAGGAAGAGATGGAGTACTTCCAAATTCGTTCTTGAGGCCAGCATCACTTTATTTCTAAAACCAGACCAAGACCCCACCGAAAAGGAGAATTAGAGACCAATATCCCTGATGAACATGGATGCAAAAGTTCTCAACAAGACACTGGCCAATAGGATCCAACAGTACATTAAGAAAACTAACTGTTCACCATGAGCAAATAGGATTCATCCCTGGGACACAAGGCTGGTTCAACACGAAAAAAAAAATATATATATGTATATATATATACATATATATATATATAAAATAAAAAATCAATGTGATTCATCATATCAGCAACAGACGAAACAAGAACCGCATGATCCTCTCGTTAGACGCAGAGAAAGCATTTAAGAAAACACAGCATCCATTCATGATAAAACTCTTCAGAGTGTAGGGATAGAGGGATCATTCCACAACATCTTCAAAGCCTGGTACGAAAAGCCCACAGCAAATATTCTCAATGCGGAAGCACTGGGAGCCTTTCCCCTAAGATCAGGAACAAGACAGGGAGGTCCACACTCACCACTGCTATTCCACAAGAGTCCTGGAAGTTCTAGCCTCAGCAATCAGACGTCGAAGAGACCTTGAAGGCCATCAAATTGGCAAAGAAGCAGTCAAACTCTCCCTCTTCGCCGAATGACATGACAGTCTACGCAGAAAACCCAGAAGCATCCACCCCAAGATTGCTAGAACTCATACGGCAGTTTGGTAGCATGGCAGGATACAAGGTCAATGCCAGAAATCAGTGGCATTTCCATACACTGACAATGAGACTGAAGAAAGGGAAATTAAGGCGCCAATCCCATTGACAACTGCACCCAGAAGCGTAAGATACCTAGGAATAAACCTAACCGAAGAGGCAAAGGAGCTATACCCTAAAAGCTATAGAGCACTTCTGAGAGCTATCGAGGAAGACACAAAGAGATGGAAACGTATTCCATGCTCATGGATTGGCAGAATTAACCTTTTGAAAGTGTCCATGTTACCCAGGGCCATTTACACGTTTAATGCGCTCCCTATCAAAATACCATGGACTCCCTTGAGAGAGTTAGAACAAGTTATTTTAAGATGTGTATGGAATCAGAAAAGACCGCGAATAGCCAGGGGAATTTTAGAAAAGAAAACCATATCTGGGGGAATCACCACAATGCCAGATTTCAGGTGGTACTACAAAGCTGCGGTCATCGAGACAGTGTGGTACTGGCACAAAAACAGACACATGGATCAGTGGAACACAATAGAGAACCCAGAAGTGGCCCCTGAACTTCATGGTCACCTAATATTCGATAAAGGAGGAAAGACTATCCACTGGAAGCAACACAGTCTCTTCAGGAAATGGTGGCCTGGAAAATTGCACATCCACACGCAGAAGAATGAATGAAACTAGACCACTCTCTTCTTGCACCATACACATTTCGAGATAACTCAAAATGGATGAAAGATCTAAATGGGAGACAAGGGTCCATCAAAATCCCAGAGGAGAACACAGGCAACAAACGCCTTTTTGGAAATCGGCCACAGTAACTTCTTGCCAAGATACATCCATGAAGGCCAAAGAAACAAAAGCAAAAAGGAACTATTGGGACTTCATCAAGACAAGAAGCTTTCGCACAGCAAAGGATACCATCAACAAAACTAAAAGACAACCTACACAGTGGGAGAAGATATTTGCAAATGACGTATCAGATAAAGGGCTAGTTTCCAGGATCTACGAAGAACTTCTTAAACTCGACACCAGAGAAACAAATAATCCGATCATGAAATGGGCAAAAGACGTGAAGAGAGATCTCACAGAGGAAGTCATACGCATGGCCAACATGCACATGAGAAAATGCTCTGCATCACTTGCCATCAGGGAAATACAAATCAAAACCTCAATGACATACCACCTCACACCAGTGAGAATGTGGAAAATAAACAAGGCAGGAGACCACAAATGTTGGAGAGGATGCGGAGAAAAGGGAACCCTCTTACCCTGTTGGTGGGAATGTGAACTGGTGCAGCCACTCTGGAAAACTGTGTGGAGGATCCTAGAAGAGTTACAGATAGACCTGGTCTACGACCCAGCAATTGCACTGCTGGGGATTGACCCCAGAGTTTCAGATGCATTGAAACGGCGGGACACCTGCACCCCGATGTTTCCAGCAGCAATGTCCACAATAGCCAAACTGTGGAAGGAGCCTCGGTTTCCATCGAAAGATGAATGGCTAAAGAAGATAGATGAGGTTCACGTACACAATGGAATATTACTCAGGCATTAGAAACGACAGATACCCAGCATTTGCTTCCACGTGGATGGAAGTGGAGGGTATTACGCTGAGTGAAGTGAGTCAATCGGAGAAGGACAAACAGTGTATGTTCTCATTCGTTTGGGGAATATAAATAATAGTGAAAGGGATTCTAAGGGAAGGGAGGAGAAATGTGTGGGAAATATCAGAACGGGAGACAGAACGTAAAGACTCCTAACTCTGGGAAACGAACAAGGGGTGGTGGAAGGGGAGGAGGGCGGGGGTGGGGTGAGTGGGTGACGGGCACTGACAGGGACACTTCACGGGATGAGCACTGGCATGTGTTATTCTGTATGTTGGTAAATGGAACACCAATAAATAAATAAATTTATTATTAAAAAAATAAATAATAAAATGATAAACATAGTAGGAAGAGCTATACGCCAATAAGTTAGGCAATCTAGAGGAAGCGGACGCATTCCTGGAAGGCCACAGACTACCAAAATTGGAAAGGGGAAGAAATAGAAAACCCGAACGGGCCGAAAACCAGGGAGGAATTTGAAGCAGTCATCAGAAACCTCCCAAGACACGCAAGTCCAGGGCCAGATGGCTTCCCAGGGGAATTCTATCGAACCTTTAAAGAAGAAACCATACCTATTCTACTACATCTGTTTCGAAAGACAGGAAGAGATGGAGTACTTCCAAATTCGTTCTTGAGGCCAGCATCACTTTATTTCTAAAACCAGACCAAGACCCCACCGAAAAGGAGAATTAGAGACCAATATCCCTGATGAACATGGATGCAAAAGTTCTCAACAAGACACTGGCCAATAGGATCCAACAGTACATTAAGAAAACTAACTGTTCACCATGAGCAAATAGGATTCATCCCTGGGACACAAGGCTGGTTCAACACGAAAAAATATATTTATATATAAAATAAAAAATCAATGTGATTCATCATATCAGCAACAGACGAAACAAGAACCGCATGATCCTCTCGTTAGACGCAGAGAAAGCATTTAAGAAAACACAGCATCCATTCATGATAAAACTCTTCAGAGTGTAGGGATAGAGGGATCATTCCACAACATCTTCAAAGCCTGGTACGAAAAGCCCACAGCAAATATTCTCAATGCGGAAGCACTGGGAGCCTTTCCCCTAAGATCAGGAACAAGACAGGGAGGTCCACACTCACCACTGCTATTCCACAAGAGTCCTGGAAGTTCTAGCCTCAGCAATCAGACGTCGAAGAGACCTTGAAGGCCATCAAATTGGCAAAGAAGCAGTCAAACTCTCCCTCTTCGCCGAATGACATGACAGTCTACGCAGAAAACCCAGAAGCATCCACCCCAAGATTGCTAGAACTCATACGGCAGTTTGGTAGCATGGCAGGATACAAGGTCAATGCCAGAAATCAGTGGCATTTCCATACACTGACAATGAGACTGAAGAAAGGGAAATTAAGGCGCCAATCCCATTGACAACTGCACCCAGAAGCGTAAGATACCTAGGAATAAACCTAACCGAAGAGGCAAAGGAGCTATACCCTAAAAGCTATAGAGCACTTCTGAGAGCTATCGAGGAAGACACAAAGAGATGGAAACGTATTCCATGCTCATGGATTGGCAGAATTAACCTTCTGAAAGTGTCCATGTTACCCAGGGCCATTTACACGTTTAATGCGCTCCCTATCAAAATACCATGGACTCCCTTGAGAGAGTTAGAACAAGTTATTTTAAGATCTGTATGGAATCAGAAAAGACCGCGAATAGCCAGGGGAATTTTAGAAAAGAAAACCATATCTGGGGGAATCACCACAATGCCAGATTTCAGGTTGTACTACAAAGCTGCGGTCATCGAGACAGTGTGGTACTGGCACAAAAACAGACACATGGATCAGTGGAACACAATAGAGAACCCAGAAGTGGCCCCTGAACTTCATGGTCACCTAATATTCGATAAAGGAGGAAAGACTATCCACTGGAAGCAACACAGTCTCTTCAGGAAATGGTGGCCTGGAAAATTGCACATCCACACGCAGAAGAATGAATGAAACTAGACCACTCTCTTCTTGCACCATACACATTTCGAGATAACTCAAAATGGATGAAAGATCTAAA